>NC_056743.1:91749651-91854651 GCF_019279795.1 Protopterus annectens
GGAATAAGAAGACACTGAAGGGTCACCTTTGCTATAAATCCAGTTTGCCTCAGGTTACTGATAAATGTCAGAGCAGGTACATACACCTGTAGGAACTGTAGTGCCTGTGTCTTTATACATGCAGGCACACACTTTACACATCCAGTATTAGGGTTTAAGGTAGAGTGTTCATACTATGCCGACTGTAGAAGGATTATGGTGTACTTCAGTTATTGTGTTGTGTTTTTCACACTACATTGGCAATTCAAAGACAGGATATTGGAACATGACCGAGATATAGAAAACATGAAAGAGAATAGTGCATTAGCTGTGCATATAAAGAACAAAGGTAGGGTACACACTTAAGTTTCTAGCTTTGGAATTGCTTGCCGATAGGAAAAGAGGAGGTGATATGAAAAATATCACTGAAGCCGCAGAAAAGAGATGGATAATGTTACTGCGTGCAGATAAAGTGCCAGATTTAAATAGTATGGTTTCCATCAAACCTTTCCTTAAAAGTTGGCAGCTCAAGGATTAGCATATGTATTCAGGTAAATCATGTGCTATCTTTATAAATGTTTAATTGATGTATTTTATGATGGAAGGGAGGGGTATTTAAAGAGTCTGTTTTATCGTTTAATTGTTTTTAGTCTGATGAAGAGGTGGACCCTTGAAAGCGCTTACTATTTTCATTAAATTGGATATTGTCTTTGGATTGTCTGCTCTTTGCTTTCAGTGTTTTTCTATTATTTGTATCCAGTCTCATCAGAATTTGTCAACTAATAAATCAGTAGTATTTATAATATATACTGCAATTTTTGATATCTGATTAAAGATTATTCTAAACTGTCTAAACATTTTAATATCAGCTTGACAGTCAATCTAGTCTCAATGTTTTCTATTTTTGTTCTATTTTCTCATTTCATTCCCTCTTGTTCCTTTTTTCATAGAGCCAGAGTTCCCAGGGGCAGACCAACTACATGTATCCCAAGTCAGGGAACACTCACCATCTCCTTCTGCCTACCTAGGGACATCTTCATGAGGTCAGGACAGTGGACCTGGCCTTGTGGGCTTCCCCAGTTCATGGCAGCTTGGAAAAGCCTCCAATATTCAGAGACTTGGGACAAGGTACACACAAGAGGTCAAAAAGGCAAGGGGCAGAGGTACATTCAACCTGCGGAAGACCTAATTCAAGAAGTTCAAGACATTTGCACTGGTTGGTTCCACCTCTACAACAGGTTCCCTTCTTCAGGTCTGTCATGCAGGGGAGATTATTCAGAGTAACTACCATACCCACATCTTATCTGAACTCCAGTACAAATAACAGCATCAAAAAACCTCCTTTCTCTCCCTAACTCTTCTCCTCTCTATCTATATAAAAGCTCAGATCTGTTCTCTTCTAGGCAGAGAAAAGAACACTTTTCAGCAGTACTGAACGTCAGATATAAATGCAAATGGCTGTATCTCTCTACTCACCCCACCTCCATCATAAAATTTAGTGGACATATTCACAGTAACCGTGAACCACACATCAACTACCCACCATGGTCAGCCCATTTTCCAATGCTCTCAACATAATTCTCTCATCAAGTGATGAAACCAACCTCATTCTGTACAACATTAACCTTAGAAGCATATGCAACAAAATTCATAACCACACATCCAGATTTTTACTCCCCGGACATTTTATTTGTCACTGAAACCTTGCTAAAACAAGAAATAACTGACAAAATTATTCCCAGAGGTTTTATCATACTCAGAATGGACAGAAATCTTAATAGGCAGTATTGCTATTTATAAAAATTACTTTCAAAACCAAGTCAAAAATCACAGGCACTCAACGGATGTGTATGCAGCTAGACATTCCTTAGCAACTACCTATCTTCTACCATCTCTACTATATGGAGCCCCTCTCCTTACTAACCTGTCTTCT
Source organism: Protopterus annectens (assembly GCF_019279795.1). Classification (NCBI taxonomy): domain Eukaryota; kingdom Metazoa; phylum Chordata; order Ceratodontiformes; family Protopteridae; genus Protopterus; species Protopterus annectens. The sequence continues at coordinate 91,751,564 of NC_056743.1, forward strand.
TCCATCTCCACTAAACTCGAAATCTGCTATAATAAAATCTCTAAATTTGCTACCAAATCTAAAACCTCTTCTCACCATTGTCTTTCCCTACAAACTCTGAACTGGCTAGAACTCCCTAACTACCTAGACTACCTCCAACTAACCACTGCTCACAAATTAATATTCTACCCTGAAAAATGCCCAGCCCTAGCAAACATCCTTCCGCCATACACCCCAAACAGATCTCTTAGATCTGAACACCAAAATTTAATCACCATCCACAAACCCAATCGCCCTGCTGGCAAGCTCCTTCTCTCCTACTCTCTTGGCAGGAAATGGAACTCTCTCCCTTCTTCTCTTAGAACAACATCTAACACTGAAGCCTTCAAAATCCAACTTTTCTCTTACTTATCCTCTAAACATAAGTGCACCTGCTTACATCCTACATAAATCTACATAAATTCCCCTTGAACCCTCTACATCCTTTCTCTTTACTCTTCCCTAATACTATCTTCTTTTCTTCTCTTTTTCTCTCTCGATCACTGCTTGATCAAACTATATTCTACTCTCAGTTTATGTACTTTCTCTCTCTCTACTCCTCATATGTAAATATTGTAAATAGCATGTAACCTTACACCTTCTTTTCATACAGTCAAACCTGCTACTTGAAGGAAACTACTAAATCTATTGTATCTACCTTCCTGAATGATGTTTTTTGAAGTATACTGCGTGTATTTGCTTTTTTACTAACTGTATTCAATGTAATGTTATTCCAAATGTATATATTTTATTACTATCTTTTACACTATGTAACTTAGATTGTATTTGCTTTGCTTTTGGAGCTTTTCTCCCCGGGCCTCCACTGAAAATGGGTACGTTCTGGCCCAGTGGACTTCCCCGGTAATCAAACTGGAAATAAATAATAATAAATAAATAAATAAATAACTATAAGCTGAATACAAGTATGCAAGAAGGTACAAAACACCACTTTAATGAATAAAAACAAAAATGGTTAGCGCTTTCGTTTTACAATATGTGGAACTTCATCAGACCCTTATTGTTTTTATTCATTAAAGTGGTGTTTTGCACCTTCTTGAGTACTTGGATACACCTTATAGTTATTTAAGCTGCATGCACATCCATCGACTCCCTGTGCGATTTTTGACTTTATAAAAATTTCTTTGCAATAACTTCACCCAATCTAAACTTCCCAAACTTTAACAAAGCTGAACTTTTAATTGTATACCTCAAAAATCAACAGAAATAAATCTATATAGATCTCAGCAGTATACATCAACCTGGCAACATTACCACAGCCGAAAACATCCTACACTGGATAGCTGACATCGCCCAAAAAACAATCTAAGGTGACAAATGTAGCCTGGCAGTCCATGAACAGCATCCCTAAGGGCTCCAGTCACCTATTTGGCTTCACCCAACTCAAACTCCACCATTAGAATCAACAAAAACACTAACAACAAGTCCTCACTGGACTTGATATAACAAATATCTGGTAAGCAACCAGAAGATTAAGTGACCACCTCCCAACCTGTGTAATCAGATGGGTTCATCCAAACAAACAGGTACACAATTTAACCAAATTTGGCTAAGACATTTATTACAGCCCTGTCCCACTATGACTGGACTGTATTAACAGTAATACCCCTAGATGAAGCAGTTACTCATGTCAATTAAACCTTTCTAAAAATACCAAATTATTTAATGCCACTTAGGACAAGGGTAAAATCTAACAGCACCATGGCTGACAAACGAGACCAACTCATGCTGTAGAGAAATAAGCATGTAAAGAATTTATCAACATGCAACATGCCTATCAAAATCTTAGAAACCTTACTAAGTTCCTTGCTAAATCTGACAAGAAATCACTCTACAGTAATCTCAAAACACAAATCAGCACCAAAACATCCCTAAACTTTTTTGGTCCTCTAAATACGTTATTACATGCTGGCTATACCACCACACCCTGTCCTTTTACTTCAGAGTCCATTGCCAGTCAGTTCAACACTGGTTTTATCCTGTCTGTTCTATCACTAATCATTGACTACATCACTACATCTGTTCTCAAAAACCTACTGTCTTATTTTTCACCCCATCTCATCAACCATAAGAAAAAACTATTGGCCAAATTAAAAACAAACAACCATCTCAGCTGCCAGTAACCTTCCTCAAAATAGGTGCAGAAGCACTAGCCTGCCCTGTCTCCACTCTAATCAAATGGTCAGTAAATGAAAACTATGTCCCATCCATCTGGAAAATATCCATTGTTATACCGCTTCCCAAAGGTGGTACTTTAGTTAAACTATTCATCTGTTGCTATCCTATCACCCCTCTCTAAAATCTGAGAAAACTGTTCACTCAGCCTATGAAACATCCAACACAACCTCCTATGCATCATACAGGCAAGGTTTCAGGCCCAGCCACAATACTACTATTGCACTTCTAAACTTTACCAACATAGTAAACCAATAGAGAAATGAGGGTAACCTCATTTCTTCACTTTTCCTTGACCTTTCCTAAGCATTTGCACAGTGTCCCACCGAAACCTCCTCTCTAAACTTGTAACACTGGGTCTCACTTACCCTCCTCTCCTGGTTTCACAGTTAATACAATCAGGAATTAAGTGTCAATAGAACATTTCAGCATTTCAAACAATCTCTGTTGATGTTTCTCAGGGGTCAATAGTTGGACGCCTTCTATTTAATATTTTCATAAACTTCATAGCGCTACAACACTTGCCATTCATACAATATACAAATGATTTAACCCTTTATCTGCTTTGCCCCATACATAAAATTAAAGGAAAATCACTCAAAAATCTTTCACTGGCATTGAAATATGGCCAAAAAATTCCAACTTGCTGCTTAATGCAAAAAAAAAAAAAGTATGCTATTTATGCCACAACACCTTAAATCAGAAACACATTTCCTATTATCTCAACGGATTACACAAAAATAGAAATAATAAGCCAAAGTAAACAGAGTCATAATAGGTGATCGCCTCAAATTTTACCACCACATACTCATCTCCCTCTATAGGGCAAAATACTACCTGACAGATCACCTTAGCAGCAGTATACCCCCATCCTTCTCTATTACATACTTACTCTATTCTTACAAATAAACACTATGTATAAAACTATACTAGCCTCTGCCACTACAAAATAGTTAAATTTGCAACCAACCTTATAACACATCACTGTCTTGTATTAAAGTCAATTAAACTGGCTTGAACTCCCAAACCAATTGACGTGCACAACTAATCACTGCCCACAACCTATTCTACTCTCCAGACAAATGCCCGGTATTATTTTTTATTTATTTTATTTTCCATTTGTTGACCGGGCTAGTCTAACTGGATATATGTCCATTTTCAGTAGAGGCCCGCGGAGAAAAGCTCTAAGCATCGGCAGTAACAAAGCATATAATATATATCAATAGTAAAATGAGTTATAGTACATTGTTTAAATTATAGGTACGATAAACTTGTACAGAGTTCTTTAGTGTGTTTAAGCCAAGATCAAATACGGAGAACAAACAAACAATATTTTAAAGATAAAAAAAATATATGGAGATCCCAAAATTTTTTTTTTTTTTTTTTAAGAAATCTTTATTACAGGTAGGCAACAAATAACAGTGGAGTAGAGAAGCATTGGGAGAGCAAGAAGGGGAAATGAGATAGTCAGGGTTAGAGCAGGGACAAAGCCAGTGAGTTTTAAGATATTCTTTAAGATGTTTTTTAAAAAGCAGTGTAGAAGCAAGGGTAGAAAGTTCACTAGGAAGCTGGTTCCAGGTTTTTCCCACTGTGTTGGTGAAAAGTGAGTCCCCAGCTTTGTTGTTGGATTTAATAGTGGAAACTAGAAGTTTATTAGCTGAGCATAGTGTTGCAAGATTTTTATAGGGGTAATCAGATTAGTGAGGATAGGGGTATTATTAGGGTGGTAAAGGATCTTTTGGGTGATAAGAAGTTGTTGACAAAGTAATTGGTTCTGCAGTTCTAACCATGCCAGTTTTAGGTGCCAGTGGCAAATCGGGCTGTTATTTTAACTGGTTGAAAGTTTGGTAAGGTTGTTTTTAGAAAGATTGGTATATATTGCAGAAGCATAGAACAGGGTAGAGAGATCAGGTGGGTCTGGGCAATAGTGGTTCTGGCGAGAGGGGAAAGGAAGGGTTTGATTCTATAAAGGGTACCTAGTTTTTTGTTGACAGACTTTATAGTAGTATTAATATGGTCATCATAGCTATGGTTGTTGTCAATTGTTATTCCCAGGAGACGAGTTGTAGTGTCAGGGGATATATTAGTTCCATTGTTACTGTGAAGTGAAGTTGTGATGACATTTGAGTAGGAGCAAACAGCAATAATTTTGTTTTTTGGGGGTTCAGAAGGAGGCAGTGTTGCATGAACCAATTTTCAACAGTGTTAAAAACTGTCTGGGTGAGGGTCTGGAGTGTGGTTATGGACTTGGCTGAACATATTAGAGTTATCTGCATATTGTATGCAGGTGGCTTGAGGAATTTTTGCATGTAGATTAATAAACAGTGAAAAGAGAAGCGGGCCTAAAATAGAGCCTTGTGGTACTCATGTTCACAGGGAGGTGTGTAGACAGATTTTTATCCCAAAGCACTGCTTGCTGTCTGTTTTCTAAATAAGATTTAAACCAGCGTACTGCTTGTCGGTCCAGTGATTGGGCTTTTAGTACATCAATAAGCATGTGATGGTTAAACATAACAAAGGCTTTTGAAAGATCAATAAATAGTGCAGAGGAAAGAGTTATTGTTATGATCTTTGTTTATACAGTCAGAAAAGGATAGCAGAGCAGTTGTGCTATGGAAAGGTCTAAAATACTCTACCTCCTGGAGACTCTGTCTACTCCCATTATGTGTCAAAACTTGGGAATGAAATCCCCACAGTTAAAACAAATAGAAAACTTAAATAGTTTCAAAAGTTTGCTTAAACAGCACTTATGCCAGAGATGGCTCTGTTCTTCCTGCTCACCTGGGCTGGCATTTCTACAACTCTTACAGCCACTTGGTTTCCCATTCTTTTGTACCTTATCACTCCCCCTCATACGGCACTTATTTCCCAGACTTTTTTCCTCCCCCCCTTGCACCCCCACCACTAACTACAATTCCTCCAATGTCCATTTATCTTCCTATTCATTTCCTGAACTTCTCTTTTCATATTTCTCTTATTTTATAAGCTACATTCTACTTGTCTGTCTGTAAATTACTCGACATAAAAATACCCCACTTCGATCTTTCCCTGCAGCCTTCATGCTTTTAATACAATGTTATTGTAGGTTATTTCTCCATTGATCTATTCAATAGTTAATCAGTTTGCCAATTTCTTTTGTGTTAACATGCTATGTTCTTGTAAGAAATATTTTTAAAAATCAGGTAAGCAAGCTCATGTATAGATGTTTTTACCCTGCAATTTTAAGTGTACATCATGTGTAATTTAAATGTGGAGCTTTCCTCCTCAGGCCTCCACTGAAAATATATGTCCCAGTTGGACTTTTCCCAGTCAAACACAAAACAATAAAGGTGATCCACCAGACCAGGGCGAGAACTGCACTACTGTGCTCACCCTCCAATTTTTGTACAGGTCTGCCATCTGTATTGTCTTGTGCCACCCCCCCCCCAATCAATTTCAGCCCACCAGTGTTCCTGTTTTGATTATTCCTTGATTCTTTTCTAAGCCTCTGCTCTACACCCCCCTTTCCCTTCTTCCTTCCCCCATCTTCATTATATAAAAATAGGAGGCAGAGGCCTATCCCACCAAAATGCATAATACCCCTTCTCCTGTCCTCCCCTATCGCACCAGCACAACCCTCGAGGTCTTCCTTCACTATGCCCCTTTTCCACTCTCTCCCTCTTTACCATCTTCACCTTAATCATCAACCACAGTATCCTTCCAGCCTTATAAAGCACCAACCAGGGAGTCCTTAAGTAACACCACTACATTATAACTATATAAATTTAATGCCAGAGAACCACACTGAAGATCTCTTTTGTCAAATAGTCGCAGGTAAAATATACTAACTTGCTGCAATGCATATTTGCTTCAGTACGTAAAAAATATCCAAAAGCAATCACCACTTTACACTCGCATAGCAGTCGTTGTACTAAACCACACCAGTTAAGACATTTTATGATTATTCATATAATGCAAACCTGCTGTATGCATTTCTGTGCAGCCTTTCACTTCAGTATTCAGCTCCATTTAATGGTGCTCGGCATATTTTTTTTCTTTTGTTGACCAGGATAGAAAACTGTTCTCCACTGACTATTTTCAGACTCGGTCAGAGAACATTGCCTGGTTAAGTGCCTCGCTCAGAGTCAAATATTAGGCAATGCAGGCTGTGAGAATCTAACCATGGACCACAGGGTACAGCCCTTTACCTGCTCATTAATCCACTGCAACAACAGTGGCGCTTTTTGGAAATTACCCTTATGCACTCAAGAACTGATGGACTATGCCATACTACCTCTTTCTTCTGATATTTATTTGCAATTAGATCATATAATTGTACAGTATTATGGTCAACAACTTATTATAGAAACGAAAAAACCACAAACTGATGAAAAACAAATATATACCTTAGATTTAAATAGTGCACAGTCTAAACAACTAAGCAATAAAGGAATCAACAACTGTACTAGACAGACTAGTGACCTTATGGTCAACAGCTTACATATAATCAGTACTGGTTTACTTACTCTGACGCAATTAGAGGACCAACAAGCTATTTATAACTTTGCACACAAGACACTAAATCACAAATACAAAAATACAGATAAAAAGCTATGATTTTATATATAGCTTGTATATTTATATAACGTTATGCATAGACTATGTACACACTACACACACACCCTATAGATTTATAAAATGAGAAATTAAGTACCCCAAGATGAACTTTGAACCTAGGCGAAACAAAAGAGTTCCAAGATGTGGAACATGTTTTATCATCTTTTTTTACATTATTTCTTCATCTCAGCTAGCTGCTCCAGATAAAGCGCAGCAATTAATCAAAGGTAAAAACATGCAATTTGGAGCTCCACATGCAAGTGAGATACAATCCCATTCATTACTTTCCTAGTAAACTAATTTGATGGTGTCAGCTATTCATGGAGTCACTACAGGAATCAGATGGACCTCAGCAATACTGGCTGAAAGTAAAGAACACATTTCCCAATGGGAAAAAAAAAATCAGCTGTTGAATTTAATTTGAGCATTGATCATACGCAAGAACCATGTGCAATTTAGAAGATCAAAACACGGATTCAAATCTCACCAAATCCTCTTTCTTCTTCTTAAGATAGCAAGCGCCTTGCTTTCCCTGCCCTTCAGCTCTATTATTGATGTCAAATGAGGCAAACCTAAAGCATTGTTCAGTGATTAAATAAGATACATCAGCAATATCATGAGTCAGTAAAGTGTATGTACTGAGAAAAGGAACAGAATAACTCCACAGCTTTTTCTTTTTTTTTTACTTCCTTCACAATCGGGTAACAAGTACACAGTCAAACAATGTAAAATATAATTTCACTTGTCAGCTTGTCATTATATATGAAGTGTGTCTTGGAGCTGGCTTTCCAAAATTTTGACAGTCACAGTTAGTGATTTGTAACTTTACCTTCATTAAATTAAATGAGATAAATGCTGTACTGCTTCTATTACTTATCCTAGCACTGCATTGTCAAACTGTCATCATGGCATCACGCAGACATCTGCATCTTTATACTAATGTATAAAACATTCACCAAGTGCTATAACCAGCTTTTATAAAAAAAAAAAAAAAAAAAAAAAAAAAAAAAAAAAAAAAAAAGAAGTACACCACATTTAAGCAGTTTCAGTTTTCTATCACAAAAAATATCAATTACCTTAAATAGCCTTTGGAATCTGATCCCGCAGATCAACCAGCATTTTTCTTTAAGTAAAAAAAAAAAAAAAAAAAAAAAAAAGAAACACTGGCAATTGACCTCCAACCAAATTAATACTGCAGACCCCTTATCTTCCATTTATCAAACATCACTATTAACATAGTGGTGTGGTGTTTTGCTCCTCATAATCATAGAGTCCAGAGTTCAAATCAAACTTCTATATATTGCCAGAGTAAAAACTGCACATCTTCATCATGTTTATGGGTCTCCTCCCATCTCTTTCAGACATTCCATTATACTAACTGGGCTCTGTATACTGCCCATGCGTATGTTTTGTATTTTCCCTTGAGGCCTAGGCTTTGACTGACAATTATCTGCAAAGAGTTGATCACTTACATGATTGGCATCCAGTCAGATCAACAGTAAAGAACAGATAAGGAAGCATTCGCCATCATCAGTGATAGCCATTTCGCAGCATAGCGTACAATGACCTGAAGCATTAACAACAACATATCTGGAGATCTCTCAACAGAATGTGCATCACCCAAATATTCATTTACTACCACCCAGGGATCACAGGATGACAAGCCTAACTACAGTCAAGAATTACCATTTCTCAACTCAGTCCTCCCAGAAGTCATCTTCCAGTACCCAGATCCAAGTTAGTAGGTAGGACTCTTGGCAGAGAGACTGCCAGTGTCAAACTGGCCACATAGGTGCTTCCACAGACTTCTGTTACCACTACCAAGAGAAGACATACTTTTATCAGAAAAAAAAAAAGATTCATCATAATGCTCTAAAACACACTTCACAAAAATTTAACTTTCCACTGTGCCTCTAATGACATCAGGGTTCAGACCATCAGTAGCAAGGCACTGTCACCGTTTAGTCATCTGTCTTGCACCAGTCATAGATAACTCCTTTAGTACCGTTTGTAAGCTTACCACCTACAACAGCACTAAACACTGCAAACAGTATAGAACTTTTCCAAATCAACTCCATTCCAGTGTTCCAGATTATTATAATACCAAGTGGTACAGAATAATACTATTAACATTAGAACATATACTGCCTTTGTGCAGCAACAAGATCCAAAGACACAACTTAGACCATTAAATCTAATGGTTCTAACACCAGATCTGCTTAGGTCTCATTTTAAAAGTCTTGGTGAGAATAAAATCAACTACATCAAATTTACTGCTTCTTGGAAGAGTAAGCATTACACAATGCTTAATATTTAGGAAGGAAGTACTTAACAGTACGAAAGAATCAAAGTAGAATTGCTTTCTTGATGATGGATAACTTCCTTAGTTTCTAAAACATTTATTTATTTTACCTTTGTTAACTGGGAAAGTCCGACTGGACACACATCCATTTTCAGTGGAGGCGCGGGGAGAAAAGCTCCAATAGCATGTCATAAAGAAATTACATAAGAATATCATACAAAGATATAGGTTCCATAGAAACATATGTTATATATAGATTAACAATTCCTTTAGTAAAGTCAGCATTACAGCATTCTAGTGGTAGGGTTTAGATAGAATATAAAACAAACACAAGAAAATATATATTTTTTTTGTCTTTCTAAATTATGAGTACTCTCAATATTTTGTTACAGAAATAACCAGTGATTAGTAAGCTTTACAGTGAAAGGAATTAGGGGACCTTTAGTAGAATCCTTGAACATGGTATTGGTGCAAATTAACCTGGGGAGTAGCATGAACAAAGCCAATTGTTTGAGAAGTGGGTTCTCAGGAGTTTCTTAAATTTAATAGTGGAGGTTATTTGGCTAGGTAGCGAGTTCCATATTTTGGCAATAGTGCAGGCAGAGAGATTTGCCAGCATCATTTCTGTGTCTGATCATGCTTATTGGGTTCTGAGAACTAGATTGCAAGGCTCTGGTTTGGATGTGGGGGTTTATTTTTAAGTGCAGGATTTTTTTCTGGAAGGTAAATGAGATTATGTGCTATTGTGAGTTGATTAAACAGAAGTAGTTGAGGTAGCTTGAGCCAATTGAGTTGGTTATTGGGCGAAACAGTGGGAATTGTATGAGGTTTCAGTAGCAAACATAGCTATTTTGTTAGAACAAGATTCCATTTTGTTCAGATTACTCTGGTGGAGATTAGTAAGGATGGGGGAGGTATAGAGAAGGATGGATAAGAGATGAGTTCTTGCAATAGCAGCTTTGGTTTGTTTAGTTATAAAAAGTGTTTGTTCCTATAGAGAAGTCCTAGTTTTTTTTTTATTAACTTTAATGGTTTGTGCTATATGGATGTCAAATTTGAGGTTATCTATTTCTACTCCTAAGAGTTTAGTGTGTGCAGTTGGAGTGATTTGAATGTTATCTTTGGAGTGAATGGTGCAAGTGTTGTTGGGGGGGGGGCATGACCTGGGCCGAAAATAATTTATTTTTTTGGGGTTAAGAATAAGTTTGATGTTTGTGAACCATGTTTTGGCTCGAGTAAAAGTGTTTTGTGTGAGAATTTGCAGTTCATTTAAGGTGGGGGCAGCACTTATAAGGGTAGTGTCATCTGCATATTGTACTACTGATGGTGTGAGTGAGGAGGAACTGATTTGGCTGGTGAACAGTGAGAACAGTGGGCCAAGGATGGATCCTTGAGGGACACCTATGGATACTGGTAGTAGGGGGGACAGTTGGTCATGCCATAGGACTGCTTGCTGTCAACCAGATAAGTAGCTTGCAAACCATGATATAGTAGAGGGGTTGAGGCTTAGTGCAGATAAAGTTTGGAGAAGAATGTTACAGTCTACCATGTCAAAGGCTTTAGATAAGTCTAAGAAAATGGAAGATAAAAATAGGCCCTTGTTTCTATTGTGGTTAACTATATCTGTAAAGGATAATAATGCTGTGGTGGTGCTGTGGGATGGTCTAAAGCCATGCTGAGTTTTGGAGATTAAGTTGTTTTGTAAGAGGTACCTTAGTAGTTGGGAATGTACAACTCTCTCTAATATCTTGGAAAGAGGTGAGTACTGCGATTGGGCGGTAGTTGGTGAGTTCTAAGGAGTTGCCCCCTTTGTGCAGTGGAATAATGTGTGATGTTTTTCACAGGGTGGGGACATTGAATTCTGCAAGTGACCTGTTTATGAGGATGGACACAGGATAGGCTATGGAGTCTGCTGCTATCTGAATTAATTTGGCTGGTAGTGTGTCAGCAGCTAGTGTGGTTGGTTTGAGTTTCTTAAGGAGCTTTGAAATAAATTTAATGGGTACATGGTGTAGGGAAAAGTTGGTGGCATTGTTTTGAGTAGTAGGGTGGATTTTGCTAGCACCTGGTATAGGGCTGCTAGTGGTATTGAGGACATTAGTAAGGGTTTGGCTGTTTCGGTACAGAACTTGTTAAACTGTGTGGGAATGTTGTCATGGTTGCTGTAGTACTGGGGTGGTAGCTTTACCTGGGTGGATTTTGCCATTTATTGTAGCCCAAAATTTCTTATGGTTGTTGGCATATTTTTTCCGCATGTTTTTGTAGTAGTTACTTTTGCCTAGTTTGATTTGTTTTTTGGCTTTGTTCGAAGTTCTTGGTAGGTTTGCCTCAGTTTACTGGTTTTGTTCTTTTGATATGGACTCCAGGCCAGCTCCCTCTCTTTCAATGTAGTCTTAGTATCTTTAGTTAGCCATGGAGCATAGTTATTTTGGAAGGGGCATGACAGTTTAGGATTTGCAGGAAAAAGTGGAGTTAAAGTGCTGTGCGGCATCATCTAGAGATAGTTTTAGGGGTGTCCAATTACAGCTTTGTAGTGAATTGATGAAGTCAGTTATTTTAAAGGTCTTTTTGTTATGCATTACACTGAGGTTGGGTTGGCTTATGTAATGGGGTCTGTTCCGAACTAGGTAGGTTGGTTGATGATCACTTAGACTGCCAGGTAGACAGCCAGAGTGCCATGCTAGAGAAGGGTCAGATAACAGAATCCAGTCTAAGATGGATTAGCATTTTGTCTGTTCTGGTTGTGGTGGATATAATTTGGGTAAATCTATGGAGGTTAATGTGGGTAGTTGGTGTGGCTAGAGCAGTTCAGCCTGTCAATATTAAAGTCACCTATAGTATAGTTTCTTGCGGCATGGAATTTGAGATCCAGTTTAGCAGGTTTTCCATTATAGTAGTGTTATTGCCTGGTGGAATGCAGCCACCTGCAATAATGATATGTTTGTTTGAGTTTAGTTTTAATTTGGCAAGGATTAGTTCAACATCTTTGATTTATTGGGTGTTATAATCAATTTGTTTAATGGTGAGATGATTTTGGAACAATATCACTATGCCACCTCCCTTCTCTACTCTGTCTCTGCATATTATGTTATAGCCAGGGGCTACAATCTCATTATGGTGTTCTGGTTTAAGCTATGTTTCAATTAGCACTGCTATTTATGGTTTATAAACAGCTAGAAGGGCGTGAAGGTCCTGGATTTTGTTAAGTATACTTCTTGCATTTATGTTAATGAAGAGGAGAGAGGTTCCCAAACTACTTCCAAAAATGTTTTCTTTTGGCCTCTGCTTTAATATTTTGTATATTTTCAGTTTATTTATGCCTACTATTTTGTCTGCTTAGTTACAGCATGTATCTACAGATATTTACAAACATTTATATTCTGCATATTTCTTACTTCAAAATGGGACTAAATCGATGTATTCCAACAACACACATGTTGTAGCCAAATGGCTCAGGACATGACTGAAAGGGTGTTGATAGGGAAACTCCTATTCTCAAGTATACTAATCCTAATGTACTTGGCACCCTTGGGTAGTTACTGATGTTGCTGCATCTCCGATGACCATATAGTATGGACCTTCTTATAGGGTTATACTGGCTTACATTTCAGTAGGATGGTACAAGTATACACATACAACTACAAATGGGTTGGTTTGGCATTATGGTTAAAATTTTCACCTCGTAGACACAAGGTAAAGGAGTTTGATTCTGACCTTGGGTTATTAGCTAGGCTTAAAATGGCCCTTTGTGGCAGTTAGCTTAGTATTTCACCTATGAACTTACAAGCTAGAACCAAAGAAAACAGCACTACAAGAAAATACAAGTAAGAAACCAGTACTAAAAGTTAAAACCAGTACTACAAGAAGATCCTTTAAAAACTATACTTTTTACAAGTGAACATTACTGGCTGCACTGTTTAATTTTTCTGTACTTTGGTACACATGCTTCTATTGAGAATATTTTTTTATTATATCCTCTATTAAACCTGCAGTAATTCATCTACAGCTACTACTACTAACCTCTCTTCCTCTCAACTTTCCTACACTCTTGTCTTATGGTTTGTTATTCAGTTTTTAAATCTGTTGGCCAGCTAATTTAGATGCCTTCCCCTCTACTCTTTCTATGAAGTTCCATGCTCATGTAGGTACCTGCATGTTTGGTGTGACGGTCTCAATGGATTATCAAACCTGCTCCTAGACATTTGGTTACTTTGAGGTTTCCATTTCATATTGGCCACAGATATCTCCATAAAACAGCCTGCACTGCAGTTCAGTCCCTAGTACACCACAGTTTTATTTTCCACCTGCTTATCCCACTTCTTCCTCTCATACCAGTTATACCAAATATTTATTCACCATATCTACAGGCTTTTATGAAGGCCCTCTGCAGTGGATAAATGGCAGTATTTCTTCTCCTGTTATCCCAAGCTCAGCATAGCCCTAAAATTCTCTTCAGATTCTATGTTTATTTGCACACATATCAATATCCGATGCATACTGTGATATCACATCCTGGACCAGTGGGTATAGAAAGCCCAACAGCTGTATTGTCTTTGACCCCACATACTAAACGAGCAAACAACCAAACATTACATGCTTGTCTGCATCTCAACTGTCCAGATTTTCACCTCATATTTAGTCTGTGACTCAGAAATGGTGGTTTTCTAGCAAATCACTAAGGAGAGAAGTTACTAAATGACAAGTATTTGAGTTTCACATTTCATATCCTTCAAAAAATACATGCTAAAACAATATTTATTTTCAGTTTGCCAGGATGGTCCATTGGGCCACGAGGAGCCCGTTTTCAATGGAGTCCTGGGGAGAAAAGCTCCAGAGAAGTACAAATTACACATAGCAATAAGACAAATATAATGTACATATAAATGCAAGAAGTTACAGAGTAACAGGCTGTAATAACAATACAAGTTCCATTTCTTATAAAATGTGATTGTGCCAACAGCTATTGTTAGTAGTTATGAGATAGTAGGTGGCTCTTTAGCAGATATACTGGCTTGTGGAGAGTAACTGTCATTAGGAAAGCTATGTAGGATGGGAGCAAGAGCATTCCCACTGTGAGCTTAGATGGGAGTGGAGTAAAGTTTTGAAAGCAGAGAGTTTGCTAGTGGTACAGATGTGTGGTGGAAGCGAGTTCCAGTGGCGTGCTATGGAGAAGGATAGGAAATGATTGCCTGGTGAATGGACAGGTTTATGTAGCTCAATAAGATTTTGAAAGTTGGATCTTAGACATCTTTTGGTTGATGCATTCGTAAGGTAGAGGTAAGGGAGGGGCAGAGCAAGGGGCTAAAAATAAGTTTGTGTGCTTGGATCATTTGAGTATAGATGAGATAATTGGGTAGCTGAAGTCAGTTCAGTTGATGTGGGAATTTACTGTGGTGGGTAGAGGATCTGTGGCCTGTAGCAAATTTAGACATTTTGTAGTAGCAGGAGGAGAGTTTTGACTTGAGGGAGAATTGTACATTAGCAAGGATAGAGGCTCCATATAACAGGGAAAGGATGAGGTAAGTAGTACAAGAGTGGTCCTGGTGGCAGAAGAGATCAAGTGGTAGTGGCGGTAGAGCATGTCAAGTTTCTTGTGTTTTTTTTTTATGTTTACATGCATAGTTATAAAACTTTAGTTGTTCATCAATGAAGACTCCTAATGGTTTTGCAGTAGGGACTATTTTGAGAAGTGTTTGGCTGGTGACAGAGAAAGAGTCTTTCTAGGATGGAGGTTTTTGAAGGGGTGAATATCATTAATTTGGTCTTGGATGCACTGAGTGCCAGGTGATTGTCGAGCATCCATTGCTCAGTAGAACAGAAGGCATCCTGAGTTAATTTTGCTAATGAATAGGCTGATGTGGCAGAGCAAATAATTGTAATCTGGTCAGCGTATTGGATGAGTTTAGCATTAGGGATGGCAAGATAGAAGTAGTTTATGAAAATACTGAATAGGAGGGGTCCTAGAATAGAACCTTGGGGAACACCTGTGGGAGTAGTAAGGAAAGGTGAAATGGTTTTATTCCACTTGACTGCTTGTTGTCTGTTAGAAAACTGGTGAACCAGTTGATAGAGTGGGATAGATTTAGTATGGAGAGTTTAGTAAGTAGCAGGTTGTGAGAGATGGTGTCAAAGGCCTTAGAAAGGTCTAAGAGCAGGGTAGACACAATGTGTCTGGAGTCTCGGGCCTTGTTGACAGTTTCAAAGGAGGACAGTAGCACCGTGGTGGTACTATGGCTGGGTCAGAAACCATGCTAGGTACAAGTAAGGAGGTTATTTCTTGAGAAATAAGGAAGAAGCTGTAGGTGAACACATTTTCAAGAAGTTTAGAAATAGGGGATGGGATAGCAATAGGTCAGAAGTTAGAGATACTATTGTTGCCCCCTTTATGAAATGGGATAATGAAGGCTTTTTTCCAGAGTTGGGGGACTACTGACATTCAGAAATTGATTGATTTATTAGTAAGCAGATTGGGACGGCGATGACCTCTATTACTATTTTAAGGAAGTAGAAGGTTATGTCGTCCAGAACATAACAGTTTTAGTAGTAGTTTTTTTATTGTAGAGACAGGAATGGGGGGGGTCATTGAAAATGGAGGAGGTTGGGAGCTGGAGTTGACAAAGGTGGGAGGGATGTGTGGGGGTTGATCTGGGGAAGCTGGGTTATTAGAGAAGGATGATGTTAGTTTGGCTATGGAGTCTATAAAGAAAGAGTTAAATTGGGAAGCTAGTTCCAAATGTGAGGCATTTGGGTCAGGGCAGGGGTTCTCTTTTACCTGGGTTCAGGAGAGAGGAGATTCCATCCCAGAATTCTTTAGGATTACAGCTATGATTGGTTTGGAGTGTGGAAAAATAGGTTTTGCGATCTGAGGTTTCAAGTTTCTTTACTTTGTTACAGAGTGTTTTGTATTCATTAAGGGTAGATGTGGTCTTGGTTTTATGGTAGTGTTTCCAAGCTTTATCACAGAGCTTCATGCAGAGTAGGGTGTTTTTAAATTACCCATGGGATGGAACTGCTTTTTGTGCGTTTTGCTTTCCATGGTGCAAAGGAGTCAAGCAAATTTAAGAAAGTTGCATTAAAGTAGGTAACAGCGTTGTCTAGGGGTAGTTTTTAGTGGGTTCCAGTTTGTGCTTTGTAGTGCTTTTGAGAATTAATTGAGGCTAAAATTCTTTATGTACCAAGTAGAGGTATAGGTATGGGTTAACTGTGGGGAGGATGTGATGAGCTAAAGTGGGAAGGTGGTCACCTAGTGGGTCAGGAAAGGTACCACTATTACTTATGTAGTGGGAATGTGAAACTAAAATCCAGTCTAGGATACTTCCAGAGAGGAAGTCTTTGGATGGTCTGGTTGTTGAGGAAATCAGTTGAGTGAAGTTGTAAAGGTTTATATTTAGATAGATAGTTGGTGATTGAACTGTGTCCCAGTAAATGTTGATATCACCCAGCATTATAGTTTCATTAGTAATGTTGGAAGAGAACCAGGAGAGAATGTTTTCAAGGACTGAGATATTGTCTCCTGGGGGGATATAAAGGGTGACAATACATACAGATTTGTGCTTTTTTATCTGCAGAACAGCTGGGAGTAATTCAGCCTTACTGAATTTGGGAATAGGTTTAGAGTAGGTGGTAACTATGAGGGATGGGGAGTAGAGGAGAGCAACACCTCCCCCTTTTTTGTGTGTTCTATCATTTCTAATACAGTAGTTGGGTGGTACTAATTCTGAGTCTTTTATATGGGGCTTCAGCTAAGTTTCGGAGCTGGAGAGAATATGTGGTTGATTGTGTATAAGCCAGGTATGGAGGTTTGGGATTTTTTTTACAAAAGTTCTGGGCATTTACAGCTGTGAAATGGGACTTGTTGGGTGAGTGGGGTGGGTCAGATGGGCAGTTTTGGTTGTTTGGGGGGAAGGGCCGGGGGTTTGGGTGTATGTCTGTAGAGAGAAGGAGAGAGATAAGTTGACAAATATGGGAGAGGAGGTAATTAAGTTGCTTAGTATTAAGTTTGTGGGTAGTAAGTTTTATTGAGGTAGAGCTGGTATAGAAGGGTGCGGTGTGTCTATGGTTAGGTAAAAGTTTATAGGGGAAGAGGAAAGTATTGTTCATAGAGTAGAGACGGAGGGAAATGCAGATCAGTGAGTGTGTGTTGTTTAAGGGCTAAGGAAGTAGAATGGGATGGGGGAGTGCGATTAGCATAGAGAGATCTAGTGAGGTGGACTATGAAGCACAAGGTCATAAAACCTAATATCAGAGCTAGAAGTGTGGTAGGTTTGGTAGACATGGTGTGGTATATGTTGAATATGTAGTTGGAGGTAGACAGACTGTAAAGGTAATCGGGGTGAGGTGTGTGAGAGGTAGTATTTAGTGGTGAGAAGGTGGGGGGATTAAGTGTATGTGATGGTGTGGAAGAGGTAGATAGAGTATGGGTGGGGTTGGATAAGTTGATTGGGTATGGGAAGATGTGGGTGTGGTATGGGGAGGTAGTAGCAGTGGTAAGTGAAGTACAACAGTATAGCTGCTGGGAGTGGGTGGAATTTGGGGGTAGGGGAGCGGAGTGAATCCGCAGGGGGAATATAATGGGTAAAACTAAGATGGGGAAATGAGCAGCAGCCAAAACCAATCAGTAACACGGCCACTTACTTTCACACTGAGCTACTGGGATCCACATGCAAGTGTATGGTAGGATTTTAGCTGTGGTCGGGAGCTCAGAAGAGGGATAACTCCCTGAAGTTAGCAAAGTCTACAAAACGAGTCACCAGACAAAAAGTAAAGAAAGGACAAATTACTGAGAGCTGTTAGGGTAAAATATGGGAATTGGTTGGGATTGCAAGGGCTTATACTGCCCCCTAGTGGTGTTTCCAAAGAAATGCAGTTGCTTCACAATGCAAAAGATGGGAGTATGGTGTAAAAGGTACGGCTGTAGTAGCCAGGTGGTGTGCATGCCGTGGTGAAAGTCTAACATACAGTTAAACACTGAATAGTCTGTTATGAGTTATAAAACAAAAATAAACCTACACACCACTTTCAGTTCGAATAAGCAGTCACAATAAGCCTGTGACCAGAAATTCCCAGCTCACAGGTTCATACTAGGCTATCTGCCCTAGGGCATTTATAAGCCTAGCCAGAGTGTGTTTGGCTTTCGCCACACATTTTAAATTAATTTTGCTATGCCTTTTTTTGAGGTTAGTATACTGTGCCTCTGTCTAACAGTGACACAGAAGTGATAGCCGGGGTAAACCTATGATCTCCCATCCACTCATCAAGATTCCTCTTGAAGAGAGTAAATGTGGGACTCTGCCTAACCTGGACTGGGATTTTATTCCAGAGTGAAGGGAGCCTCTGGGTTATGAATCTGTCCCTCCAGCATGTCCTATTTATTTCAGTGCTGAGGTTCAAGTCTCTCAAGCGCGTAGCTTGATGGGATTTGGATTTTCTGAGGTGCAGCATGTCCATTAATTCCGGGTTGGACATGGCTTTATACGTCAGGCACAGATCGCCTCTGAGCAGGCGGTATGCCACTGAGTAGAGCTGGAGTTTCTTTAACCGGGCAGCATATGGCATCTGTTTGAGCCCTTTGATCCTCTTGGTGAGGTACTTTTGGGGTCTTTCCAGTTGCTGCAGGTGTCTGGGTAAGGTACATCCCAAAAGGGGCATTGTACTCAATTATGGGCCTGATGAGGGATGAGTAAAGAGGCAAGATGACCTCCCCTGATCTAGATGCGAATCCCTCATGATTAGGTAGGCTATATAAAATGTTTTTCTAACCACTTTGGCCACGTGGTTGTCAAATGAGAGATTGCCATCAACTTGGGTCCCCAGGTCCCTAATGACTTCTTCTGTACTTAATGGATTACCACCTATGTGGTAATTTGTGGGCACTTTGTTTTTGCCAAAGGGGATGACTATACACTTTTTGGTGTTTAGCTTGAGGCCATGGCTCTGGCACCAGTTGTCTGTTTCTATGAGGCCCTTTTGGAGGATGCTTGTGTAGGCTGGAGAGTTGATTATGGCGCCCAGTTTGCAGTCATCTGCGAACTTGGTCAGCCACAGTCCTTCCATGTTGGCCTGTACCACCGAGAAATATATACCAAACAAGAGAGGTCCCAGGACTGAGCCTTGTGGGATGCCACTTGTAACTGGTTTGGAGTCTGACATGGCTCCAGCAATTCTAACCATGTGAGTTCTGTCCTTGAGCCAGTTTGCAACCCATCTTTTGACATAGGGGTTTATATTTAAGCTGGTGAGCTTATCTATAATGCCCGAGTGGGGTATTGTATCGAAGGCTTTTGCGAGGTCCAGGTAGGCTGTGTGGACCACCTTCCCCTCGTCAATGGCCTTGGTGACTGTTTCAAAGAAATCGACCAGGTTTAAGAGGCAGGATCTCCCTTAAAGCCAAACTAGGTAGGATCCAGTGTCTGTAGTTCCCCAATATCTTTATTTACGAGGTCCATGATAATCCTTTCCATAGCTTTGCAGACCAAGCTAGTCAGGCTTATGGGGCGATAGTTTCCAGGATCCGTTGAGGCACCACCTTTGTGGAGAGGGACCACTGTTGCTGTATGCCACTCTTTGGGTACATATCCTGTAGTAAGGCTAAGATTGAACAGTAGTTTTATGTTTGGGTTTAGCTCTTCTTGGAGTTCATGTAGGATGCAGCCCAGGACACCATCTGGTCCCATTGATGCTGTGTTTTTTGCTTTGGAGAGGGCGGCTCTTACCTCAGCATCTGAGATGTCAGGGGGGCAGCACTCTGTTGGGATAGATATTTGCCCTTTTGGTGGGGAGGGGGGGGTTTGCACTGAACCTGTCAGCTAGGATGTTGGCAATGTTTGTGGGCTCAGTGTATTTTTTGTCATTTTGGACCAATTCTGAGCATATATGGGAATTCCCACCCAGGTTCCTAACATAACTAAAGAAAGCCTTGTGATTATCCTTAGTGTCCAGTGCAATTTTTCTCTCGAAGCTGGCCTTAGACGATTTTATGAGTGCCCGTAGTTTTTTGCTAATACTGATCAGAGATGCCTTCCCTTTTTGGGATTTTGCTCTATCATGTAGTAGCTTCCTCCTCCTATTGTATAGTTTGTTTATGGCTGGGGTCCACCAGACAGGACGTCTGCCTTTGGAGGATTGGGTCTTGGATTTATTTGGGATTGCATGATCAGAAGGGCAGAATCCAGCCTCTCCTCCCACAAGAGTGCAGACCACAAACCCTTTTAATGTAGAATAACTGGCCTGAAGCCCAGGTGCTTAAGCCAGAACTAATGCACTTTCAGAATAACAGACACTGAGCCTTCAATCAGCAATTCCCAGCTTAGAAGGATGTAAGCTACCTGTCCTGCCCACAACAGTGTAGACCACAAACCTTCTTAATGTAAAATGGCCTGTATGAAGCCCAAGTGCTTAAACCAAAAGACTTACAATAACAATTTAATTAGGCTATATCCAAGCAGTAATAAATGCAGCAGAATAAATAAAATTGAGTACTTTTAACAAAAGCAAAATAAAGTAGGAGGAAACACAAATACAGTAAAAGCAAATTAATAAAGTGCAAAATATTTTCTTTTTTTTTTAAAGCCATGATAAAGGACAAAATTATTCCTGGGATAAAACTTCAAAGGGGAATATTCCAGGCTGACTTTCACCGGTGTTCTTTTGCCTTGCCCTTATCCCATTAAGCTGTCTACTTAACAGATTAGGTCACTGCTATAATTTGGCTCCCAGAAAGGAAAAAAGTGCAAGGACTTAGCTTTTCTTTGTTGAGGATTTAAAACCATATAGCTGTCATCAGATGAGGAACTGAAAACACAACTGCAAGTAGTCAAAACTTTTTCAGGAGGATACAAGAATGTCATTGAGTATCCTCCTGAAAAAGTTTTGACTACTTGGCAGTTGTGCTTTACAGTTCCTCGTCTGATGAGAACTATATAGTTTAAAGGAGGATACAAGAATGTCATTTAGTACAGCCGCGGTGGTGCAGCGGTAGCATTGTCGCCTCATAGCAAGAGGTTCTCCTGTTAGATTCTCGGCTGGAGGGCCTTCTGTGTGCAGTCTGCATGTCCTCTTCATGGTCGAGTGGCATTCAAAAGACATGCATGAATGAGTGCGCTTTTGTTGAAGGTTGGGTGTCGAGCTGGCACCGTGAAAATCTACTGCCAATCATTAGCAGACCGGAGTTCCGCTGTGGCGACCCCTAACCGGGAAAAGCTGAAGGAACAACAAGAATGTCATTTAGTCTTGATAAATGTGCAAAAGTAGGAAAGCTGCAGCACCAAGAAAACATCAGTTTGGGACAAGAATGGGATATAAATGAATATGAGCAAGAGGGAGTGCATAAATATTTGGGAACTGATGAAGGATCAACAATAAAGCAAGAACAAATGCAAATAAAACTCAGTAAGGAATATTTTAGAAGTCTTAAATTAATCTGAAAACAGCATTGACATCTAGGAACAAGGTTCAAGCTATAAAGCAGTTTTCTCTTCCTGTCCTAACTTACAATTTTGAAGTGAGTGACTGGCCTCAAATGGTGTTGGATAGATTAGACAGAAAAACATGGATGCTTCATGCTCATCAAAAAATTTATAAAAATCAGTGCATATCAAGATTATATATTCCCTATTCCAAAGGAGGTATGGGTGTCTTTTAAATTGATTACATGTATAGATCTGCAACCGTGGAACTGCATATATATCTGCTGATCTCATAAGAGCCAAACATAGTGAAAGTTTTGGAACATGAGGAGAATAAATCTAAGATGACTTCCCTTCTTAGTCTAGCAGAAGCAGATCTGTATCAAGTAGGAATGGAAATCAAACCAGAAGTAGATAAAAATCAATCAGCAACTGAATGTGCCAAAAAAAAAAAAAAAAAGAATATAAAGTGAAGGATCAGATGAGAAGACAAGAAAATGCATAAATATAGTTGCAAGTATAGAAAATTCCTGGAACAACCTCATGTAGATTAAGAATGAATGCAGGAATGGTTAAGGAGAGGAAAATTGAAACCAAATGATGAAAGGTTAATATTGGCCCAAGCTAGTGGACTACATACACTGTTTACAAAGTCCATTGAACATGTGGGAAAAAGACAAATGTAGGTTTTGCAAAACAGAACTGGAAACCGTTGCACACCTTGTTGCTGGTTATGACATACTAAAATAAGACTGTATACTGAAAGGCATAAAAATGTGGCAAGACTGTTGTCCTGGGGATTGTGCCAATATAAGACTGAAGTAGCTGAAAAATACTGGAAACACGAGCCACAAAGCATCATAGAAAATGAAGTCGACATCACATGCGATCACCCAATACCAACAGCTCAAAAGACAGATGCGAGAAAACCAGATATAGTGGTCCAGGAAAACACAAAAGTAGCATTGATCATTGAAATTGCTAAACCCAGTGACTACGGTGTCTTGCACACAGAGACACAAAGTCATAAAATATCAAGATTTGCAGACAAAAAAGAGCAATGTCAAAGATACAGAGACAGTTCCAATAGTAGTAGGTGCAACGAGTCTAAGAAGAATCTACAGTCATATTTAGATGTTACTAATAATGTAACGCCATACGAATTTGCAGGAGTCATTACTGGGCACATTGCAGGTGCTGCAAAGAGCACTTCTAGCTAACAAAGACTGAAACAAAACTAATTTCATGAACTTTAATCGTACTTTGACTTGGGAATGGGGTCCATTCCAGTCATGGTATTGGAAACCCAAAGATTTGGAGAAATTAAATAAAGAGGAGAATCAAAGAACATTTGTCTGCTCACCCAGGGTTGTCTTCTATGGCATGTACTAGGATAGTTTTGTTCAATGCTAGGGGTCGCAAGAGTTTCAAATCGCACTCTTGGTCATCACCGGAAAATTTTTTTTTTTTTTTTGGAGTATAATAATTTTGAACTATGGTATTGAAGTGAAAGGTGGAAATGCATACAGAAATCTTTCCTACCACAAGAGAAAATGTGTCCAACATAACTACCCCTTGCTTTGCATAGCCAGTCAGGACAAGGGGAGAACCATCTTCTCCCATGCAGAGAACAGGTCAGTCTCCTGCTGTCCGCTTTATAGAAGACAGTTTCCAGACCAGATTCCCTTACCCCAAGTTACAGGACAGAATTAGCATTGCAAATGATGGAGTTAGCCGGTGTCTTCACTATTCACTTTCCCCTGAACTTTGAACTTCTATGCCAGTACTGCCCTGGTCTATGGAATACTTGCACCTGCATCAGTCCTCCATACTGGAAGGGTAGCAAAGAGCACAAATACAAGATATACTATTTATGTGCTGCAGCATAGTCCTCAACATACTCTGGTTGCCTGACTGGAGCAGGAGAGGCTCTGATCTCAACTCCCTTCCAGGATTACTGGATGAGAACCACTGTATGCAAATGCAGCTGTAATTCTCTGTGCTGACTTACTCAGGTCATAAAACAAAAATAATTTATAGTCAGATAATACTACTTCTGAATACAGACATGAAAGTGTAAGCTTACATTCCAAATAGTAACACTGGAAAATGCAGTGGCTCTATCTAATGTGTCACGCAGTTTAAGGGAAAACAAGCAGGAGTACAAATTCACACTGTTGAAACAAAGCAGCTCATACATTTATACAAGTTGACCCTCAAATATTTTGAGGACAAGCCAAAGGAATAATGCTACTGTCTTCCTGGTGTTCTCTCTCAAAAATTAGAATATACCCCACTTTAACCAATTGTGAGCACAGGATATATGACCAACAACTGTCCTCAATACCTTAACTGCATCATTAAGCCTTTAGTTTTGTGGTCCTCATATGAAGCACACTGCTGTGATTTTGAATATAATAATTACATGCGAATATAAAGAGAAAAGCATCTTGGTGGGTGCTGACATCTGTAAAAAACACCACAGCTTATCTCACAATCTATACTTTAACATACACCAGGTTTTCTTACATAAGACATGAAGCCATGTTAAAGGTTGAATGTTTGTAATGAACTCTTTCAGCACATACATTATGCATCTCTGGATGCCACTATTGTTCCTAGCTATGCTTTTCTGTGTCCTGCTTTTTGTAATAGAATTTCAGTATTCTGTCATTTCATATGGGCTGCATTTTCAGGTATCATGGGACATAAATAGTTTAAATTTAATATATGGAAAATAGACCATCAGTAAGGAAAAGTCAAAGGAAAGCACAGACAAGGTCACGTCAGATAGGATGATGTTGAGTGAGTTAGGGGAGAAATGGCTCCAGAGGGTACTCTCAGCAGTAGGTTCATAGGTTGGTACTAGGCTATCGGCCCTAGGGCCTACACAAGCCTAGCCATAACAATTCCCTGGCTATTTATAGTATGAAAAGAAAGGCACATCTCAGATGACTGGAATAAGCACTCTAGTGCCAGTGTACAAAAATATAGAGGGCATTCACAATTAAACAGTAGAGGAACCATCAAACTCCTGTCACGCTGAATGAGACCGCTGGAAAAGGTGACCGATCATCTTATCTTACAGTCAACTACTCTGCATATTTATCAGTTTAGATTCACATCAAGATGCAGCATAGCTGACCCAATGTTTGCAGAGATGCACAAAGCAGAGAAACTAAACACTTGGAAAGAGATGAATTCAGCATTGCTCGCCTTGGAGAAAGCATACAACAAATTCCAAGGAAAGCTGATTTAGGCAGTCCTGTGATGGTTCAATTGGTAAAATTAGTGTAGGCTGTGTACAAAGATCCAATGACAATTAAAAACAGTGTTCATTAGGATGGGGTGAAATTAAGGGTCTGCTCTGAGCCTACTGGTATTCATTCTTGTGATGGACTACATTAAACAGGTTGGGGGAGAAAGTTCAACAAAGCTGCTGTATGCAGATGTGGCATTTCATGTAGACTCTGAACAAAAACTCCAGCAAACGGGGGAATGGAATGTAAAACTGAAGTTGCGTGGAATGAAAAGGAGTACAGATAAGACCGTTACCATGGCAGCAAATGGGAGAAGTGAGTCATGGCAGCAAATGGGAGAAGTGAGAAGCTGAAAACTGACAGAAGGAAAAAGTTGAACACATCCACAGCGTTTGCATATGTTGGAAGGTTGTCCAAGGGAAATCTGAGGTTAAAGGCAGAAATAGAAGGTCTGTAGGCAATTGACAGTGTGTCAGGGGGTTGTGTGTGACAGAGGAAGTGTACAAGACAGTGGTGTAACCAGCACTGCTATATGGTACAGAAACCTGGGTAGTAAGGGCAGAGCAGTTGAGGAAGCTAGATATGATAGAGATTAGTGGTAGGATGCACACTGAGGCAGACGAAGTGAAGACATCAAAACAGAAGACAAGCAGATGCAGTTGCAAAGAAAGTCAAATATTTATAGTGGCTTGGGCATATGTAAGCAAGCAGAAGACAATCTGATGAAGATAACTTGGGAGAGACAAGATGAAGGCAAGAGAAAACAAGGGCATCCACTAAAGAGATGGATGGATTCTGCAAGTCAAAAATGTCTGTTGAAGCAGGTAAGAATGTCACATTCAACCAAGAGAGACAGCAAAACTTGACTCAGTTCCACAACCTCATGTAAAAAATGGGAAGACAGAGGTTGATTATGGTTAATATAACAAACCTTTCACATTCTTGTGCCAGCTAAAGTTTGAGTTTAGACCATTTAAATTTTCAGATGACAAGTTACAGGCAAATAATGACTTGCTTCTCCATACTATTTGTAGTCTGTTGAAAGTAATTCTTCACATCAGTTTCAGAGCTGCCATTTAATAAGGCTATTACACCAGGTTACACTTGTATGAGTAATTTGTTGTTGAACTGAATGAAATGCATTATTCAAGGGCACAATGATGATCAAGCAGAAAAAATAGGAAAAGCTGATAATAGAAAATGTATGTATAGTCCAAGATAAAACTCTGTTTTACCAAATATGCAGCCAGTAAGTCAGAGCACTGAAAAAGTAAATTAATGAACACCTGAATGTGGGTAGGTAAAGGATGATCTACTGCAAGTTCTCAAATGAGAACACTTAGCAAACATGCAAACTAATTGCAAAACAAGCCACCATAACACACAGCAAGACCTCCATGTGGGGGGGGGGTTACCCCCTCCAAAACACACCCTTTATTATGTATTCCACTATTACACAATATTGGAGAATAGCTAAATTACACAAGGTTGAAACATGCCTGCATGACATCAACTTGTACATAAGAACCAATCTAACACCATTCCAGGAGATGCATTTTGAGGACTTGCTTGGAGTTTTTGATCAGAAGATTAGATTTCACAAGCTTGCAGATATACTAATAAAAGACCATCTAGATTTTGAGGTCATTAGGAAATCAGCTACAGCTGATAAGCAAGGTCATGTTAATTCTGAACTGAAGTAGCTACTACAGTACATGTTTACAGTGGACCATGTGCATGGGGTTACTGCAATCAATGCAAGTTTGCCAACCAGATTGGAAGGTTCATTCATCCACATACAAGTAAAGCAAGTGTTAATTGTGATTTCTTAAACTGTAGTACTCAAGTTAATTGTATGCATTGTGTGTAAATACACCACATTCTACACAGGAAAGGGCAGCAGAAGATTTAGGAAAAGAGGAAGAGATTAGCACAAGAAATGTAAGCAACAAAAATAATACAAGACTAAAGAGGGCCTCTTATGAGCAATGGTTCAACAGGTAAAATTCCAAGGGCTAGAATTCATTTGAAGAGACGTGGGAATTAAGCATAAATCAGAAAACAAGTACAAATGGAAGGATATTAAAATTTAGTTAATAAATTCAGTACGGCCCCATACCAAAGACTAAAAAGACGGCTATGTAGGCTTATCATAATTTTCCTAATTATAAGTTAATATTGGTTATATGGACTGTTAGTGCTTCTTTCTTTAGATTCTTAAAATTGAAGTGTATTAAATGTTTTTACAACTGTTTTATTACAGTCTAGCATTCTAATTTCAGTGTTGCTTTTTTTTTCCTTTTTTTGAGATAGCATAGAGGCACCTAAAGTTGGACTAGAGTTTTGTTTTGCAGAGTTTTTTTTTTTGCTTCCATTTTGTTTTACATAGCAAAGGGTTTGTAATTTTACCTTTTCAACTCGCTGATGCAGTGGATACAAATTATATTAGTCCTCACAGTCTAGATGGACCTGGTTAAGGCATTCAACACCATCCTTGTTTTTACTGTAAAAAGTCCAAGAGACATCACTGTAGACACTTATTTGGAAAGCAAAATGGTTGAAAGAAACCATATTGCTAAAGTAGTAGGTGCAACCTCAGACAGCAAAAAGCCAGGGTTGTTCCTCTGAGATCTGTATTGGGACCACTTCTTTTTGGAATATACATCTCCAAACCAGAAGCCCAGACCTTTGGTTAAATTTGCTGATGGCCATCAACTAGGTATCTTTATCTATCAGAGTTTCATAGGGAAGTACTAGGCTAGCTGCCCTTGTGGGCCACTTTAAGCCCTATCCAATTCCCCTGCCAAAAGAGAAAATCAAACCCAATACCTTATATGTTTGTGAAGTAAACAACTTAGCAATTATACCAACCACTAACCCAAATGATTTACCATTTGATACCAAACACCTACAGCAAGAACAAATCCTTAAAAAAGCAGCAGTAGCAGCAGTGTCATTTGACAGACAACTTTCATCTATAGCTTGTAGTGCAGCCAGTACTTCACTGCAAAAGGACCTGGTAGGCAGACAGCTTGGCACCTTGGTCAACTGTCCATTCCTTTGACCACAGTGTAACACCAGTAGTCAAGAAATCCTACTAGCTAGCATAACTCTTATCTACAAACATCTCATCCAGATCAAAAGTAGTCATTGCCCTGCTGTACTCCTCTCTGATCAGACCATTTATAATGTACAATTTCCCCTTAAGAATGTACCAATCCAAACATATCATACAGCTTACTGGTCCCAAGACCTTTGTCTATAAAAACAAGCTTGAAGCCCTGGTTCCCAGACTCCTTCATGAAAATCTGTCTTTTATTCCACTCCATTGAAAGCCAAACTCTGGGACATTGCCCTTAAGTTTTTCAAGGTGAACCTTGATGAGCGAGTAGGACATCCACAACCTCAAAACTGGCCTACCCTGACCTGCTTTGCCCTTCCAAGATACAGGAAGTGCATTATGAAGGTGGTTAGTGGCAAGGTGTAAATGGTCTTCTGACTTAACTTGTAATCCTTATGTTCTTTTCTTATCCTTTCGCCACTTTAAACCACAGTGGGTACAGTAGTGACCACTGTTCCTTCAGGCCTACTTAATGTGGGCATCTGAGTCTCCTCAGTATTAGGACATAGGCAGAGCTGTATTCTTACTAGTATATTCCCATCTAATATGAATATTTTGTGAAGAAGCCATTGTAAAGGCATTGTTGTCTCATAGAACACTTGCATTTGTCAAACGGCTATGCAGAGTTTTGTATCCCGTTTAGATGCTTACAAATTGGGGAAAACCTTTTCTCAATTTCTGTTTTAGGATTTGTTTTTATTCTATTTTTCTGTTTTTGACTCCTTTGCCTACAAACATGGCTTGAACATTTTCAGAGGACTTAACACATTAGATTATCATCAATAGACCTCTTGTAAGCTTTGAAATATGATAAAATAAACTAACAATACAGCAGATTTGAGCAATACTGCCCTTTTAATGCATCTCACATGGTCTGTCTGATGTAGTGATGCCCCTGGATGAAATATTGCTTTCACTGCCTTATCATACAACATGATTATGAGCCTTTCAAGATGTAATTATATTTAAACTATGGGTTTTGCTTGCATAGCAGGAAGGTTTTCACCAAATGTTAATGTACAGCATTATCAGAATACCATTATCACGAAGTGTATTATCCAGGTGCATCAGTTCACTGCCTACTAATCTAACTTACAGAAATATAAAAGGTTTTAGGCTACATATTGTGGATCATCATTACCTTCACTTCCACTTTTCGTTCATCATTCATGAGTCGTTAATTATGAATATGCACATTTCTTTACTATTCACAACTACAGGAGCCAATTTAAATTTGTTTTATTTATGAAAGACATCTATAAGCATATTAATCTCTCCCAGTGTGCAAATATTAGCTAGTCAACACCAAACCACAAGAGATGATTTAACATGATTTACAAAATATCCCCAAGTGTCTTGGTTACAGGGAGGTTTGACAGCTTGTCAGATTCTTGAAAGTGTATTTTGGTTAATTTCACTAACATCAGGCAGTTTAGTACAGAGAGATAAGATTATAATCTGCCAACGGATATCCTCTAGGTCTTGGCACAATTCTCTCAACCTCAGTTTAAATACTTGACAATTACTTTAAATATTTACATACATGTTAAAAGCTTCTTAACAAAACAAAAGCTGATCACGGTCTATAACCCTGCATTGCAACCATAACATTTCTTGGGGTATTGATGCATGCCAGCAATATTTTGGCAGATATGAGGTAAGCTTGGCCAAGCTTGAAATGGCTCTTGGGCTGGAAAAAACATTTAATCGATAAAACTCTCTCAAATCACTGCTGAAGAGAATAACTTGTGTCTAGTAGGCTTATCTGGTTAACAAATTTATGTATTTCTGATGAATAGCAATGCACAGTATTAGAGAAATACTTTGCTGACCAAAATATGGAGATTTTATTATAGGATGTGTGTACTTGCTACTGTGGGCATCAACAATTGAAATTTCCCAATTGTCATATCTATGAAAAAAAATTGTAGTGAATTTTAGGTGACACTAAGTAACATCATGAAAGAATCAAGACTCTGCATTATTATTCATACAGCTAGGATGATTGTAACTACACAGACCAAAATATCCAGATTTTATGATCAGTCATACCAATGCATGCCAACAACTACTGGGACGCAAACTTTTTTTCTGTCTAAATGCTTTAAAATTACCTTTTACATTAGAGTGGATATGATTTAATAGGCTTTCTTCATGGGGAGAGTATGGAAGTAGCGTATACTGCTCACTCACATTTTACACTGCTTTGTTAGCTTGATGTGGGTAGGAGATTCTAGACTATGTATACATCATTATTGAATTAAACACCTTCTGACAATGGTGTTAAATTGTATACAGAGCCAGTACTGCATATTATGATGCACTTATGTGGAGGGTATAGGAAGAGTCCTTTACAGAAAATGGACAGCTGCATTTCTAGGTCACCATTTTGTTATCAATCTAGAAATTTGAGCAATAATGCTCCCTTAATAAAGGAGGACCCTCCACAGACCCAGGCAATTACAGATCCACAAGTCTTACCAGCCACATGTGCAAAGCCAAGGAAAGACTTATCATGGAATTTCTCAATCAGGACATAAGGAGCCTCCAAACACTGCACCCGTCTCAGTTTGGATTCAAGGCTCATGCTTACTCAACCTGGCAGATTTTTTTATTTTTTGGAAAGGTCATCAAAGCAATTGAGGAAAGCAAAATGTTATACATCACATACTCAACCCGGTCAAAGCTTTTGATACAATTCCCTCTCAGGCAAAGTAGAAAAGTTGAAGTGGGAATAAACCTCTATGTCACCCACTGGATTGGCAATTGGCTCACAGATGGGACTCAAGTAATCAAAAGAGAGGGAGTTACACCTCCACAAAAAGACCTGTCACCAGCAGATCCACCAGGGTTCTGCACTGGAGCCTCTCTGTATGGCATCTACTTTTGTGAACTAAAAGTCAATGCCAAAGAGCTCTGGCAAAATTTGCAGAAGATTGCTAGCTAGTTGCAATCACTGAATCCACAAATTACTTAGCCATCCTGCAAGAAGGTCTGTCGCAAAATAACTGGTGTCAAAATCATGGTCTGAAACTAAATACAAAAAAAATGCATTATTGCATCCCTTGGGAGGAACTACCACACTGAAAACATACCCCTAAGAGTTGACCCAGTTCAGGATTTTCAAACTTATGTGGACAGTGACCTAACTTCTGACCAACACATGTCTATTGTCAGAAAGTAGTCCTATATTGCACAGCTTATAAATAAAGGGACTGCAGTCTAGATAAAGGGATGTCAGTCTCCCTTTACTCAGCCCTCATTAGGTCAGCCATGGAATGCAATTGATTTAAGGAGTTTCTGTAGGTCTCATTGGTTGGGTAAGATCACATGATTTTTACTATTATTTAAGCAACATTGGTTTTAATGGAGCTAAACTCTGAAGAAGCCTTCTGTTATAAGCAGACAAAAGCTCTTAGTTTTGTTTCCTTTTACTTGTGGTATTAAATGTTCTTCAACCTGCCTCATTTGTTCTACACTGCATTCGTGGATTTGTGGACTTTTATTTGGTTCTTGGTTCCCAGTCAAAGAATAAAGTGTTCCCTTTTGCATAAATCTGCCCAGACACATGCAACAAATGTAACACCCACAGAGATACCTTGCTAAAAGCATATAAGGTCTAAGCATAACCTACATGGACGGGGTCAAAGACCTGTGTCTGGCTTACAAGGCATCCTTTGACCCAATATTGATGGATGCATTGCATATCAGCAAAACTAATGGCATCAGAAATACTCTGTCTAGGAATCTAAACAACTGCATCAGTAGAACATTTTGTAGGGAGAGGTAAATTTTGCAAATGATACAGCTGCTTTGGAAGAGACTCCCCATCCATATAAACAAAGTTCATCCCTGTCCATTTTCAAAGGCAACTTGGATCCATGGATAGCAAATAGAAAATGTATATCAGCACTGTCCCTGGTACCACAATTGGACAGAGGCAGCTCATAAATGCTTCATCCCATGCATGGGCCCCCTCAAATTATCTGTGGTATGAGCCCAGTCATTAGGGGTAATAAATAATTATTGACTATGGGGATAGGTAAGGCCAATCTATATACAAATAGGATAGGTTATTTCAAGCACAAGAAGGGAAAATGGCTCAGCTTAAAATGGATACAAGGGCAGCTAGCCTAGTAATTACTTATGTAATTTTAAGTGTGCGTGGGGAGGAGGGGGTGGTACAACAGTATGTAGTGGGGTGTGAAGGGTATAAACTTTCCTTGGCAGGTGTGCTCCAGTTATTTGAATACCATCTGTTGCATCTGAAATAATTGTTTGGCATGTCAAGAGAGACTTCCGGTCATTAACTTGGGACAGACACCATAAAGACATGCAGGAGCAGTGGAGCGGCCATCACTAGGCATCCTGATTATTACAGAATTCTAACATATTTTCTAAAATACATTTTCTTGAGAGAAAGAAACCAGATGTGAAGACAATACATTTCTTTCCCACTCACATCTCTAAGTAGCGCATTCAGATCTAAGACAGAAAACATTCAGTCAGTCTCCTAATCTCAAGCTCTTAACAATTTTGCTCCTTAACTGGTAATAAAGGATCAAAAAGTTATACGTGAAACTATAACTATTAATTCTGTATGTGAAACAAATGAATTTTAGTGCATTTTTAGGGAACACTCAAAACTCAGGACAGTAGGAATAGTTTTGTGAAATGGTGTTAAAGAATTAATCATTACTGTTGTGTAAGCAAGCCATGGACATGTTGGAGAAACTTCCATTTATTCAGAACCTCTCCAAAGTCTATGGAACCCACATAGCGACTGGAAAGTTGCGGAACTGTCAGTGAGCACACACTTCAGTAAATGTTTCCAGCTCTACATCCTTCATCTCTTAAAACACAAGATCAAATCACAATCATATACAATAAAGTGCAACAGATTTTCTCACAAAGATAAACAGATATAAGGAGCACCTCATTGGGATCTGCAAAAAAACAGCCCAGTTATTACTTTCAAGTTTCTTCACCTCATTAATATCAGCAGATCTGTGCTTTGTATATACATCTCCTTGTGGCAAGGAATGTGCTGATTTAATTTGCCACAATCAAAGTCATCATTTTCAATAGTGTTTCAAAAAGGAGTAGTGTCTTGACAAGTTTGCCCCACCCTTGAAAAAGTGACTGCATTCTTTGTAATGGCTTGAATTACAAATTGGATTGGACTATTCAAAGACATTTGCTCCTGTAGATCCCAGTGAAGTGTTCAGATTTTAACCAGCTGCTCCCTTCTAAGATTTATATGTTGCTGTTGTGCTTCTGATGTCTGCCAAATTCTTCAGTTTGGCTCAGTGAAAGAATTGCACAGAATACAAGATTCCTGACAATCACAAAACATTCACACAATACATTAACAGCATTTCAAAATGTTCATAGTTGTGTTTTTGTGGGAAGGCTTTCGTGCCTTGCACCCCACAAGATATGGGAGGCTATCCCACCACAACCTTGCTACATATATATACAAGCAGAGATCACTGCATCTTTGAGAAAGCAGCATTCTTTGTAGATGCCACAATCTTAATGTTGCATAGATGTCACATGCACAGTACATTAGTGACCACACATTAGAATGCTGCTAACTAAGACTTCTGACACTGTTTTGTCTTGTGTTACCTCTCCATAGTCTCTCTGCCCCCCTGATGGTGTGACCTTGCAGCGTTCCTCAAAGCAAAATGAACCTTATTGTTGAACAGAGATCATCAATGCTAGCAAATGAGACTCCACCAAACCTCATGAGTAAAGTGCCCATAGCCTCCCCGGACTGGTTAAAACTTGTGCTTTCCAGATAATTCTTTTAATTTTAACAAAACGTATGTTTTGTCAATGATGGCCATGAACCTCTTTGTGCCTTTCATCTGTGGACATAATAATTTCACCTGGTAGTATTAAGGATCTAATAGAAGGGCTTAAAAAAGATGGAATACTGGCTGGCAAACAAAGGTCAAGTAAGTTGCAATAATAAAAAAGGCACCAGAGGCACTCTGCCAGTTTCTGGAATGGTATTCTGGCAGCACCAGCTATCTGAATGCCAAGCAAACAAAGATAAAAATAGACACCATTCATAAGGGATGCCAAGAACAACCTGCTCAGTAGTCCACAGGACAAGGGCAGATAGTACTTCAAGCAGCTTCTGAAAAAAATCTGAATGAAGAAAATCCCACGGTACTATCCCAAACACAGCCTACAATGACAGAGGAGCATCCCACCCTAGAAAAAGCAGGAACAGCACTAAGGAAAATGAAATGACAGGTGATGAATATACAGCAGCTAGGATAAACGTGTTGACTGAGATAGGGGAGAAATGGCTTCAGTGGCTAATCATTGTATGGAGAGAAAGACATATCCCAGATGACTGGAGAATAAGCATAATTAGTGCCAGTGTACAAAAACAAAGGGGATATTCACAACTGTTGGCAGTACAGAGTTATCAAGCTATTGCACTGCATGAAAGTTCTGGTAAGGATGATTGATAGTACAGTTGTGCAAAATCTTACCATACCAGTAGAGGACCTCTTCACTGTTGCAATATTCTTTACAGATTCCCTGCCAAGGACAGCCCAATGTCAAACTAGTATAACAAAGCCTTTCAGTTGTAAAGGGTATGCCATACATCACATGTATGCTCCCCGCACATGGGCTAGGGAATGAAGGAGATGCAACAGGCATAACATCTCGGAACTGAAAAGCCCCAGTAGGAATGACATTCCAAGGACAAGACTTGGTAAAGAGCACATATAGAAGGAAGAAGAATGATGGGGAGGAAGGATGGAGTGAATACTGCAGCAGTGAAGAGGAGGATATCTGCTGTTATGGTAAGATTTTACACAACTGTACTATGTCCTTCCATATCACTGCTGCAGTATTCCTTAAACTCAGGAAGAAGGGCCAGCAAAGCCCTCTGGGGAACCATGGAGAATGATCCTGGCAAAACTAGATCTGGCCCAGAGTCAAAACCAACTTCTAGTGATTAGTAAAGGTATGCACAGAAGTCCAGGTTACTGCCTCAAGAACAGAATTAGTATCCAAACCCTTACAAAAAGCACCAGATGCCACCATAGACCTAGTGGAATGAGCCTT
The DNA here is from genome assembly GCF_019279795.1 of Protopterus annectens. Classification (NCBI taxonomy): domain Eukaryota; kingdom Metazoa; phylum Chordata; order Ceratodontiformes; family Protopteridae; genus Protopterus; species Protopterus annectens. The sequence goes on from NC_056743.1 coordinate 91,786,553, forward strand.
AACAGAAGGAAGGCTCTTCCCATATAAGTTCATAGGTGTTTACTAGGCTAACGACCACAAGGGCCTTTTTAATCATAGCCATGCGTCCCAAATCTCTGACAAGTTCTGATACCATTGACAAGTGTAAGCATGGGCTTAGGAGATTAACCATTTACAGGTTGCCTGTGCCATTAGAGAAATAAGTGCCAAACCAAGGACGTATGTCCAGTTTCCCATCCAATTTTCCAAGTTGCACTTAAACTGGGTTAGGGAAGAACTCTGCTTCACATGGGTAGGGAGCCTGTTCCATAGACAGAGTAGTCTCTAGGATACATACCTATCTCTCCAGCAGTGGGGTCTGACAATGCCCTGTATGCCAGGCATAGATCTCCCCTCAGAAGTCTGTAGGAGAAAGGAAAAAAAGTAATAGCAAAAAGGACGTGGCTTTAGAAATGCAAGAAGAAATGATTTGCTTGGAAACATCCAAACCTAAAGATCTAGGAAGAAAAGGAACAAAACCTGTTCAGATTTGAGAAAAGCTTTAGTCTTATCTGAATAATACCAGCGTTCTCTATGCAAATCCAAGGTGTGCAAAACCTTCTCACTAGCAGACTGCAGAGAAGGGAAAAAGTGGGCAAATAAATAGATTAAGAGACTCTCCATCACCACCTTGGGCATAAATACAGGATTAGCACAGAGAGACATCCTGTCCTTACGGAAAACTAAAAGAGGGGCTTGCAGCTCAGACACCTGGCTGGCAGAAGTAAAGGTGAAAAGAATAGCCTTCCAAGAACAGTTCTATAAGGAAGCTGAAAGCAGAAGGCTCAAAAAGGAGCCTCAGTCAAATTTTCCTAAACAAAATTAAGGTCCCAGGAAAGAGGGACATGGTTCCTGGGATCCCTAATGTGAAAGACACCTTTAAGAAGATGTGTAGCCTCAATTCTAGCAGATAAAGGGGGAGTCAAACGCAGACGAGCAGAGACAGCTGTAAAGCCAGCCTCAGCAAAAGAATATGCCAACCCAGCATTGAGCAATTCACACAAATAAGACAGAACCAAAGGAACAGCCACTGTAAGTGAATCTAGGTTACAAGAAAGATACCTAACAAAAAACCTATCCCATTTGGATAAGTAGAAATTTCTAGTAGAGGGTTTCCTGGCCTCCTGTAGGACCTAAAACATATCCACAGAAAAAAAAAAGTGTCTATAACAGATCAAAACTATCACCCATGTCGTCCGTTGAAGATTGGACAGGTGGGGATGGATGAGAGATCCCTTGTCTTGTATGAGTTGGTCCACCCTGTGAAGTAGCTTGTGATGATTGCCTTTGGCAAGATGCAGAAGAGGGAACCGATGCTGTCCAGACCAAGAGAGAGAGAGAGACATCAGCAAGATTTTGGGAGCATCCTGTTTTAACTTAAACAGGGCTTTCAGAATGAGAGGAAAGGGAGGGAAGGCATAAAAAACATTCCTGTCCAAGAAAATGATCCACCTTCCAAGCCTTAAGACATGGGACTCTGGTGCAAAAAGAGAGGAAGTTGTCTGTTCAGAGATGATGCAAACAGATTTACTAAAGGAGTACCCCACTGATGGACAATGTCCAGAAACACATCCCTGTGAATAAGCCACTTGTGGGATTGTGTTGTGGATCTGCATAGCAAGTCTGCCACTGGGTCTTGAGCTGAAGGAACATAAAGTGCTTGAAGGGTCATGATGTAACTTTTGAAGATGCAACTTTACCACTAAATATGGTCTAGGTCGAGTATCTCAATGTCATAACTTCCTTATTAGTACTGGTTAATAACGCAATATCATAGCCTCTATCAACAAATTCATAAACTAACTAAATTTGTTCCAAACATCTACCTGAATCAGTGTTTAATCTACTTGTACAAGTAAGTTGCCTTTAATCCCTCTAAAAATATGGGAAGCATGCATACTGTCCTTATGTAAATAACTATTTCTATGGACAGTCTTTTTATAGACAGATGCATGCAAATCAACACCATACGTTAACATAACATCTAAAAAAATATTAAAAGATGTGATCATAGAAAATTTAAAAAATCTGTACGCAAGTTCAAATTTTCAGACTGAACTAAACATCATTTCCTCCTTCCCATATAAAAAAAAACACAGTCAACAAAAGATTTAAACAAACTAACCTTAGATGAAAAATGCAAGGAGGCATTATATACAAAATCATTCTCCCATTTGTCAAGTAATATATTAGCATAAACATTTGCAATGGGAGTGCTCATTGCAACACCCGAAAGTTGATGGTAAATTTTGTCAAAAATAATGTTAAACAATTTCCAATAATTCACAAAGTTTCTATAGGTTTACCTGTAAGCTGGTCATATTTACATAATACCTCTCTAATATATGTCACTCTGTTTGGAATAACTGGGAAGAGGGATTTAATGTCAAGGACAACCATTTGGAAAAGTCTTAATTTTTTCATTTGGAGCCACTCATGTAATAGACTTAAAAAGTCAGAGCTATCTTTGATAAAACTTTTCACGAAACTAAGATATTTGCTTAATACATTTTGTAAATATATAGATATAGGCTCAGTAGATCATCCTCTCCCAGACACTATTGGCCACACTGGGGTGTTTTCAAAAAATTTGTGAATCTTAGGCAACCTGTAGAGAATCAGGATTTTTAGAACTGGGCACAGTAAAATAATTAAATAAATCAATATTAATGTCATTCTTCACATACAAATCAAAAATTTTCATTAATAGAACTAATTTCTTATCTACTTCTGAGTTAGATATTTTTTTAAAAGTGCAAGTGTCAGAAAAAACTCCTACATAGAGCCTAAATAGTCAATTAAAAATAGCTCCACCCTTATCAGCCTCCTTTATCACAATATTGGCATTTTGCTACAAACTTCTCAAAGATTCACGCTCTTCTTCGGTAAAATTACAGAATCTTTTAAAAGTGCCTTTATTATAAAGTCTGTGTAGCTGAAGTTCGCATACATCATGGAATGCACCAACAGGGTGACTGAATGGTATAAAAGTACTGGTTTATTTACATGCACAGTTCTTGGACTCCACAGTGTTTTTAAAAGTTAATTTTAAGTCTAAATTGCATGTAAACAGCTTTAAATTGGTAAGGGCATTCATTAAACTGTCCACCATTGCCGGGACAAATTTTAAACATTTACTAAGCAGGGAAATGTCAGAAGTCAGCACCATATCTGATAAATTAAAAGCCCAATGTTTATTCACAGTACCTGCTTGTGAACCTTGCTTGATGTACATGGTCCGCATGGACTTCTTCCCCTTTTTGTGTTGAATGTCTTCACGATTGATCATGCTTCCTCACAATTATCTTCTCTGGTAGTGTCAAAGAGTGTAGACCCTGTTGAAAACCCAACATTTCAACAACGGGTTAAGTTACATCCAATGAGTGGGAAAATGGTAGAGTGGATAGGAGCAAGCTGATCTTAAGATGCAAAAAAGTTTCCTCATTCTGTTGCAGACCATCATCATCAGCCTGGGGAGAAAACTGCTGATTTTGATTTAAAGGAGCACTTGCATTGTCCAAAGAATACATTAAGCCCTTGCCATTATTTGGCTTAGATATTCATTTCTGATTCTTTCGTACAGTGGCATTCTTTCCTTTGGCCAAAAAAAATATTTGACCATTATTATAATCATTTATGTCCCCATTTATTTTCTGACATTTAACACTTTCCAAGGTTTCATCAAGTCTAAATAGTTCATTCACAGTCTTGTCATAGTCTGAAACCTACAAAGAAATTGGGTAACAGAGATGTTGTTCTCAAGTTTACCCATTTCTTCCTGCAGTTCAGTCTCAACCTTAAGGAAGAAATTGTTCATTAGGGACATATAATTAAGCCCAGTTTAAGGTTCAGTTCTTGCCATTTTTTAAGCAAATTCAGATATGAATTTCCAAACAAAGGCATCTTCAAAACCCACAGGCCATGAGGAGCAAAACCTAACTCCAAGTATGCTGAAAAACTGTAGTGTTGCCACTGTGATCCCTTAAATGACCTAATTTTCCTTTCCAAAGGATGCAGACTATTTAAGAAATTCTTCTCATCTTCACCTCTATGTTATATTTACATCCGGGTATTATAACCTTATTTTTCATTGAACTCATTAAAGGGTTAGAACAAGCAAGTAGATCATTCAATTTACAGCTCATGCCAATAACAGCTGTATAAAACCACATGTCCAGGACTCTCAAAACAAAATAAACAACAAAAATAAAATCCAAGGGTCAAAGTAAAGCCAAAACTCGTACTTTAAAACCAACCAATAAAATTAACTTGGCAACGTGCAAATAAAACAATACTAAAAGGAATAGCAAAGCTTTCAGGTGAACAGCCCTTCCTCAGTACTATACAATTTAAAAAAAAAAGAAACATTTCATAAATTAAAAAAAAAAAAAAATCAAAAAACACAGCCAATAATATTAATTCAACAATTAAAGTTTTCTTAAAGGGTACAGAGCATGGTTTATTTTAAACTATATTGTTTCTGTTGAAGAATTGGTTTTAATGAGATTGTACACCAGAGTTAAATCAGACCATCAGCCTGTAACTGAAGAATAGACTCGTATTCCTTTATTTGCAATTTATTATTCAAATCTCCCCTTCTTAAACTCTTAACAACCGTATCTATTACTGTAAAAGAAAATGTTTGTGTACTCGGGTAATGTCCCTCAATCCCCTCCCCTGGGGGTATATGTTAACTTTGTCAAGAATACCAAATCTAAACTTTTCAAAGCCTTTACATGTTTCACTATGCTTAAACACAGCATTGTTTGTATATTTAATGGATGTCATGAATGTGCAGATATATCCTTTTCTTAAAATTCCTCTGTTTTCCCAATGTAAACACGTGCAATTAGAACACTGCGCTATGTATACAATGGCCTTACTAAGGAAATTACCATCTTGCAAATGAAGTAAAATTCATTTGTCCCCCCCCCCCCCACATATAGTTTCACCTTCATAAATATATGGACAGTAGTTGCAAAAGCCACACTTTATGGTATTTTTTGTTGTATCATCCCTGTTGGAAAATATTGTAGGTTCCTTTTCAAATATACCCAAGTTTCTAGAATTTCTGTTAAAGCATGGACATTCACCTATTATCAGAGGGAAAGTGGGGTTAATTTTCAAAATACTCCAGCTCCAATTCTTTTCTATTATATTTTTAATAGCTCCTAAACTTACATTATTTTAGATTACCAATGCCCTTTCATAAGTACCACCTACTTATGGATTTAAATTGGGTACTTTTTTTTTTTTTTTTTAAGCAAACTCCATTTCTAATAAAGGGTTTATATTGCCTACCCCATATGTTCACCACATCCTGGGTTACTTCAATTTTTGGAGGTATAACAACTCCTGGAGTGTATATATTTCTTGAATAGAAACTTCTGTGTCAGAAATCATCCATGCTAATCATATGCACTGGCCTTAAAATCAAACTTTTTTTTTTTTTTTTTACAATTTAAAGGATGAAAACTATTGAAGTATAAATATGCATTGCTAAGTTTCAGTTTTCTGTAGATATTGGAATGAAACCCTTTGGTAGTTGATCTCCTTTTTGTTGAACTGATATGTAAAAAAGAAAAAATTTGCACAATGGTTACATTTTGAAAAGGCTTTCAATACTTCATCCAGGAAATGTAAGTATGATTGACGAAATGTGTAATGGCCCAACTTAAAAATATAATTCAAATTCCCAATGGGTTAAAACTAAATCGGCATAAACTGGAGCATAAACCATGCCCATTGCCACATCTCTGAGCTATTTAAAAATGTATCCTTTATAATAAACAAGTTTATTACCATGGATGAGTGCCATAAAATTCATTATAAGGTAAAGAGCACTTCCTTACAAGAAAGGGCATTAGAAAAGGCTCTCATGAAAAAAAAAATCCTCCTGTTTTGGAGACAGCACTGAAAAAATCTTTCAAATCTACAGTTAATAAGGTCAAATTCTCACCCAAAAAAGAATAAAAAAAATTACAGACACACACACTATATATATATTTTTTAAAGCTTACTCTGAAGAGTCCCACGAGTCCTTTAAAAGGTATGTAAATAATGAATACACATGCTTAAACCTGTATGTATTTTAGGGATGCCAAATATAGCAGGAATGTTTGGTGAAGTACTAAGAAAATGAAAAAGTGGGTGTCAATAAGCCCTGCAACACATGATCTTCCACCTTAAGACCCATTTTCCTATGGGCTATACTCACCTCATTTCTAGGACTAAACTTAAGTGGTCCATGTTGCAAACAAAAGCACTCGCCTACCTTTTTAGGGTTTCATGATCCTTATAGTTTTCTCATTCCTCATATTGTGCAACAATGACCTTTCTTTGTAAATCAGGTTAAACCACAATCTCCCTTTATTTCAGTTGGCAAATTTGTGAGTATCAGATTGACTTGCTTTCTCAAAAGCCAACACCAAAGGGTATAGGGTGGGAATGAAAACCCTTTTCTTTTTTTTTTTATGCCATTTCTATTGGGTTGAATCAACCACCTGAATTAAAATAACTATTTAATTTTCTTATGTACAGTTTTAATTCAATAATATCCATATTATCAATTTTTTTTGTAAGAAAAAAGAGAGATCTTCAGCTGGAAGCTATTCCAGTTGGGTATTTTTCTACAAAGTGCTACTCTGGCATTATATCCTTATGCCAGTTTCTTAGTTTCTCTCTCATTTCTAGCTTTTCTTATGATATTATAATTGAGGGTAGCACTTGGCAGCCAAGATATTCTGTTACTAAGCAAAGCCAAGAACGAGGTAGCAGTATGGAGCGCAATGATTGCTACGGAATTGTGAGTAACTAAAGTTTGACATTTTGCTTTAAGGACTCACTTTTAAGAAAACATAAGTGGTACTTGCAATCAAGTCTTTATGCAACAGTTTTCTCTAGCAATTTTGTCCCTTTGAGTGGCTCATTCAGATATGTATAGGCAAATACCACATCACTGTTCTATTCTGAAGGTTTGTAACATTAATGATAGACAAGAATCATACTGAGCACTAAATTTATTGATTAATGTTCCCATTTATGTTCTATGCAGTTTTTAAAGGTTAGCTTTGCTGAAGCTGTATTTGATAGGTCACTAACTTCATGTTTTTGTACGGTCACCTGACCTTGTATACATCTGAATTTTGTGTTAAAACCATGCCAGATTTTAAGGTTTCAGACTACTCACCTCACTTTTTTGTCTACACCATTTTCTTTTTCAGTATGAATGTAAATTTGTTCTCCACACACACACAAAAAAAAAAACTTGCCCCTTTATCTATGCCAGTTCATAGCTCAGAACCTGCTCACACTGTGTGCACATGTCCATTTCTTGTGGTGGCCTCTCATACTCTGGCTCTCTTTCCCTTACCATCTCCAGAGCTCCTGTCCTCAATTCATCCATAAAGCAGCTTCCTTTCCTGTATGCAGACTCTAAGCAGTGTACCCCAGATGCAGACTTGACACCTGTGTGGTGTGTAATGTCACTCCTTACAGCCTACACACATCTCTATCAACTTAAAAGGCTTTAGATCGTTTAGCAATTTCTGCTGTGGGACACCCTAGAGTATCGTAGTAGAATTCTAATAACGCCTTGCTGTTGCTAATCCTGCCTATAAGCTAGTAAGGCACACAGTTAAAGTTAAACCCAAGAAAGTTCTGGACATAAGGACCTATGAGCATCAAACAGAAGTACACAAAAAGGAACTATTGGCTTAAATGAGTTAATGATATAAGTAAATAAAACAAAAAACAGTAAACGCCTTCAGGTCTTCTCTCTTGACTGCGCATCATAGCACGGTGTTGGCTTCCCCATGATATTTATATTTAGTACAGTTGTAAAAATAAAATCTCTATTTTTCTTCTTCTCTGTGATCTCTAGGAATGTGTTCTCTCTCTCTCTCCTGAGGTAAACAGTATTCCCATAATGAAAGTGCAGAAATCTGCATAAAACCCCAGCTGCCACACATCTGCAAAGTTTTACATTTTTAAATTTGTCTTAGCGTAAAGATAGTAGGTTGTGCTCCTTACTGCATAAGCTATGATTCATCAACCAGTCAGCAACAGGATTCTCACACTTTAGATGTCAGAGGGGTAAAGTGGTATGCCTACCGGAGAACCAGACTACTTTGGCTGAAGTCATCTGAAACATTCATTTTAGAGTACAGCATTATGGCTGTACTATATAGATTAAATGCGTAATAGTTTGCCTTTTATATTACACCAATTATCAATTTAATAATCCTATTGTCAGTGTTTTACTACTGGAAGTCCAACAAAACATTTAATAAGATGAGCGAAAATCCTCTGCCTTGACAGCATTTCCCTTCCCCTACAACTAGTACATGTTTATAAGGTCGGTGATGCTGATTGTGCAAACATTTCTGCTTTCATTCTTAGTATGACAGTTCTTTACCATTCTTACAGCATACAGTATTTTGGAATAAAGTGGGATAAATACAACAAAGAACATTAGTGAAAAATAATCCGCAAGTCTGAATAGACAATTAGCAGTAATAGAAGTATTACCATTTTGAACTCTGCTACCGTTTCGGATGTTACTGTTGACACAAGTCAACCCCCCAAGAGAGACGCTGGATGAAATTTTAACTGCAACCAGCCAAGTCATAGCATATTTCTCAGTCCAATGGAAATCCAAACTTACTGAATTAAACAATGCAAAGATTACTTTATCTGCTTTAATCACTCAAGACGTTTATTAGGTGGTGAATAATTCATGTTCCTCATGCAAAAAGCTTGATATGCTGAAATGAATTAACTAAAGACATTTTGAAAAGAAATGAGATCTACACTTTAAGACAGGCTCAAAACTTGACATCGCAGTTTCTGTTCAAGTTGTCTATCTACATAAAAGTTGAATATGCCAGTTTTAAGCTTAATCAGCCTTATCAGGACACAAGCAATGGAAAGACTTTGCAGAACAAATTCAGGATGGTCTAAAGCAACTCAATCCTTTTTCCTAAAGGCAGAATTGGTGAGGCAGGGTTTTCAATGAATCTATTATTGACATTATTTTTAAAACTACTGTACGAAGAACAGGTCTGTTTTAGTGAAGATAACTTTGATTCATTTTTATAGCTTCTTGGGTTAACATTTGTCAGTGAATAGGATACGGAAAACACACAATATCCCTTTTATAGATAAAAAAATTGAAAGCCATTCAGTTCCACCATGCAAAACAAGTATTTTTTCCCAGATGGTTCCTTTCATTTCAAGGACAGCTTCCGCTGACTAGTGCACAATTATTGCATGCAGGGCTCTCTGCAATGGTTTTAGAATCAAACACAGACTTGTAATGCAACAGCAGTCTTCTATTGCATTAGACTTCAGAGATCAAAACCATATGCTGTGCCCAAAAACAGTGGGTCCTAATATTCAAGTGACTGTGCTGTGAGTGGGGTTGGCACTTCGCATAATGGTTAAGGTGTTTATCTCACAGAGACAAGGTACAGAGGTTTGCTTCTCACATTTTAATGAGAAATTGGTTACGCTTAAAAAATGTCCCACAAACCTAGTATTTACCTACAAACCTATGTATTAAATGTATTCATTTAACATCCCTTACACACAAAAATTCACAAGAATTTGATATTATAGCAATAATTTTCATTACAATCATCCACAAAAAGCATATGCCAAAGAGCAGTAATATGCACTTGATTACTAATTGCAAAATTAACTTTAGATAAAGAGGAATGGTGTTGTCTTTCCAAAATCCCAAGGAGATAGGTTCATAGGTATATACTATGCTAGCTGACCTTGTGGGCCATTCTGTGTTATTGTGCATTTATAAATCTGATGCAGTAGCTGTGTACAGAAGTGCATGCTAGCATTAAACCAAATCCCATAACAATGTCAGTGTGAAGCATCAGCTGGGAGGAGTACAACTAATAGCAAAAGAGCAGGAAAAATGCTTGGTGTGGGGTAAATTCTAGAGGCTAAGAGATAATGCTATCACTGAAGAGAATCTTGGTCATATCATTCCACAACATACAATGAAAGGGTATCCCAACTTTTTTTTTTCTAGGTGTTTTTTTCCTCTCTGTCTGCTAACCATAAAGTTGTTCTCTGATGAGACTCTAGTCATGTGCTACTCCATACTAAGTAGAAGCCATGTAGGTGAGAGCTTTTTGAAGACGACCATCTTCCAGGCAGCCAGGAGAATACTTTGCACCCCAGCCATTGTCCACTTCAACCATCTTCTGTCAGGTTCTCATCTTGGCAGCCTGATAATTTGGCTTCACCTCCCACAGACCAGAAACATTCAGAATTGTCCATTAATTGACCCTAAGGCTGAGAAACTACACACTGCAACCCCCTTTTCAGTCCACTTCTACCAGGGCATATACCAATGGGTGTGCATATGTGTAAATCCCTAACCCTACCCCTTGTGTCTGATGTGAGCACTTCATGTTTCTCTGGAAGCCTCCTGTGATGCAGGAATGCTCTTACATTTATGTTACAAAAGTGACCATCACCAGCTTGGCAATTTCAGAGTGCCAAGGCCATGTCTTTCTCTGGAATCATATTTGCCTATAATGCAAAGGGGTGAACCTGCTGCCAGGAATCTGCTAATCCCCTCAAACCCCTCAGGGCAGCAAACTGTATGACACATTTCCATCCTCCCTGTCCAGAAAGTCTTGTGCCTGAGCCACTGTTTGAACCCTGGTCATTTGGGCCACAGTCAGAGATTTATTACTCTGCACCACAGAGCTGGGTATAAAGCAATCCAATGTTTCTGACACAGGAATATTACTCAGGATTCGGCACACTGCACCCATTGCAAAATCCCCTGGTCCTGACGGCCTTTTAAAGAGACCATTTAAATGACTGCAATGCAGTAACTTCAGTGCTATAGACTGCGCATTACACTACTTAACTAGGTAAACTGTTATATAATAAGGCATACAGTTTATAAGCTGCAGGATGCAATTTTAGCAGATGGAGTCAATTTTAAAAAGCAACCAGGAAACAAATGCAGAGATAATATATGTTAATTAATAAAACTCTGAAGGCAGATGAACACCAGGCTTTCTTCACTTAATTGCTATGAAAGCTGCAGGTTATATTGAACAGCGTACGTAAATGTTTCACTGCCACATTGAAAACTGCTTTATAATAACCAAAACATTCTAATATTCCATCACCGTTTTTGATCTTACTAAAATCATAAAGGCTATTCCAGTCATCACTACCATCATGATCTTCCATGTGAAAATACCTTCCTCGGTCTCCACTAAGCCATCCAACTTGGTTTGTGTGTTCAATTCCTTCCACATCTGAAAGATGGTATGTACTTGGACTCAGGTATTCCTTATATAGAGATTTCAATTTCTTACATCTACTTTCTCTTCCAAGCTTTGTAGCATTGAATCCTCTTGTACAGTTTATAGTTGAATTTTCACTTACAAGGAAAACATACATTTATATAAAAGAACGCAAACCATCTTAATATGTTTACAGTTACAAATATTATGTGTCACATATATATATATATATATATATATATATATATATATATATATATATATATATATATATATATATATACATATACACACACATATATATATATTTGTCCACAACTTCTCTGGCTGTTAAAAATGTGCCCAACATACATATAAAACTGAAGGAACTAAACCTTTTCACTGTTTGTATCTTACTATCCATAAACAAGAGCTTCCAGCTTCCGTGTTTCTACTGTCTTTTTTTTCCTGTCTTTTTAAACAGGTAGGTAGGGAAGCACCAGTGTCATTTATCCTTCATTACCCTTGCATGTTTCATCTTAGTTGTTATTGTTTCATAATCTGAAAAACATATTAGATGTGTCGAAACATTCAATTAAATACAAATGTTTCTATGAAATATAATTTGTCTAGTGTAACCCAGTTTTTGTACCTTGGAGAATTTGTAAATTCTCTCAGAGTTACTACCACTGAATTTATGTCTACCATACAAAATATTTATACATTTCTTCAGAAATCTACACTCTGTTATATTTACCTTCTAGGTCCCTCCGATACATCCTCACTTTTGCAAATCAAGTTCCAGCCCCCACCTACAAATAGTATTCCCTGTTGAAATCTGATTTCTCCCAAAATGTTAAGCTCCATGATAGCAGTTTTAGGTATATTACATACATACACACACACATATATAAAAAAATCACACATACATGCTAACATACACACACACACATGCCAGCATAATCCTCCTCCCTTGCCAGTAGGCCCTTACTACCACAAATCTACCATTACTAACTTTTTTTTTTTACCTCTTCTATCTCTATTGGAGATCCTCCAGCAATTAGTATAATTCCTCCTTCTCCTTTGTCCCTGATACTCTGCTGAACATCCCTCCTGAAATTTTCCATCAAATTCACATGCTCATTACTTTCCAAATGTGGCTCCTGTATCACTGCTATTTGCAATCTGCATTCCTTAATTCAATACTCTTTCCGTGTCTATACATGTGAAGCCATTTTCCAAAACATGTTTAATGTAGACACAAATTATTCCTACCCATTATATTTGACAGATATTTTTAAAATGTCTATTCCCAGCTTTTGTGTTACACATACACACTACTGTTTGGCAGTTTGATATTTTATACATTTGTTTTTTGTCATCTCCATTTGAACCTATGTCACATTTTACAAGATATTTTGTGTTAATGAACCCCCCCAAAAAAAACATCCCCAGAACACCCCCTTAACACACAAAACTATGCACATCTTTAAATAATGTTTAGCTCTCCTGATAGTTACAAGTGCCCCAAATAGAAACCTACACTCACAGGCAAAACCTAACATATAAGTAAGGTTTATCCATGCTAAGATGCATGTTACAGCCTATGATACTATTTACATTAATTACCGTCCTTTCTTGTCGTATCTTTATTAGCCTTAGCCTCCCAGATGTGAAGAACTTCTACATTTTCAGAAAAAAATCAACTTTTAGCCTTAAGCAAAAGTGCACTGGCTATCTTTGAAAAAAACTAAATTACACACTGCTCTAGAAAAATGCATTAAATCAGTTACCAAAAAATCTGCTCTTATTCACTTCCAGTAATTTCAGACTTTTGTTTTTTTTACTGAACTGCTTGCCCTAGTGCCTTTTAATTTTATAATCTTAAATTTCTCAAAGTAAACAAATGCCCATATCTCTCAGTGTATTGCCTTCATCTTCATATTGAGACAGTTTAAAACTGTTCCAGGATACAAAATTAATGAAGCAAAAACAAAAGCAATATCAGTAAATTATGTACCCACATATAAATTGGTTCAACAATATCCATATTTATGGGGACATGATAAAATTAAGTATTTATGAGTATGGATTAAAAATGATATAGTGTGGCAGCAAAGGATATGTGGGAAGAGACTAAAGAAAAGATAATACAAAAAAAATGAGAAAATGGAAGCTCTGTAATACAGATATTGGTAGCGAGATGTTGTTAAAATCTTTTTAGTCCCTTTAATCAGACATTTTTATCAGAGAAGTTGTGGATAGCAATGAGTAAAGAACCGAAGGCTTTTATCTGGAAGGGGAAGACAGCAAGAGTCAAGTGGGATAAGCGTATTCTTCCAAAAGAACAGGGCGGATTGGGATTACCCAAGTTGAAGGGGTATGTCAGAGTAACACATTTAAGTCTCCTATAGATAGCACAAGCAGAAAAGTACAGTTTTGTACCTACCATAAATGTAGATGTTCGAGGATCCACATTGCTGCAGTCATAACCTGTGGGTAGTCCGCTGTCCTCGGTTGGCCCGAATACCAAAGAGTTAGGCTGGCGTCGGTCACGGGCGCCCGGAGCTGACGTCAGTACGTAGTAGTACTTAAGCGCATGACCGACGCCATATCCTCAGTCTTTCTTGCCCCAGATGTCAGAAGGCCTTAAAAAGAAAAGGCCAGAGCCACAAAAGGAGAAAAATAACAATTATCCCCCAGGAACAATAACAACAACAACACCCCCAAACCAAAGAGGGGAAGGAGGGAGGGAAAATAGGACTGCAGCAATGTGGATCCTGGAACATCTACATTTATGGTAGGTACAAAACTGTACTATGTTCTTCGTCTCACATTGCTGCAGTCATAACCTGTGGGTAGAATCACAAAGCAAAGGAAAAGTGAGGCTGGCAAACTAAAAAGCATTAGGGGCTGCTAACATGCCCTGTAAGACTGCAGTGGCAAACCCAGCCCTGGACTTGGAGAAAAGAGGGAGATGGTAATGTTTAGTAAAAGTATGAACTGAACTCCAAGTAGCTGCTTCCAAAATATCCTTAGTAGCTACACCCCTCAAAAAAGCAGTAGAAGTGGCAGTAGCCCTAGTGGAATGAGGCCTAATCCCAGCAGGAACATCCTTCCCATGATGAGAATAACAAAAAGCAATACAATTACCAATCCACTTTGAAATAGTCTGCTTAGAAACAGCTTTCCCTTGTGAACCCAAAGCAAAAGAAACAAATAACTGTTGAGTCTGTCTGAACTCCTTAGTTCTGCTCAAATAATAACGTAATTGCCTGTGTATATCCAAAGAATGCAAGATTTTTTCCCCCTTATTTTGGGGATCAGCATAAAAGATAGGCAAATGGATAGACTGGTTCAGGGCCACATTAGAAATCACTTTTGACATGAAAGAAGGGTTAGTACGCAAAGAAACTCTATCCTTATGGAATATTAGAAAGGGTTCAACTGCCATGAGAGCCTGCAATTCAGATACCCTTCTAGCAGAAGTAATGGCCAACAAAAAGGCAGTCTTCCAAGACAAAAACTTCAATTCAGACGTAGCTGCAGGTTCAAAAGGAGGCAAAGTAAGCTTCTCCAACACAAAATTGAGATCCCAGGAAGGAGTAGGAGCTCTACGTGGGGGTCTTATATTTTTTGCCCCTCTAAGAAATTGCTTAAACAAAGGGTGAGAAAATAAAGGAGGGTCACAATCATAGTGAGCAGAAATAGCTGCAGCATGAACCTTCACAGAGGAAAATGACAAACCCTTGTCTAGTAACTCAGTAAGGTACTGCAGTGTAAAACTCAAATTAGGTACAGAGACATCAAAGTCCTTTGTCGTGCTCCAAAGAAAAAATCTCTTCCATTTATCAGCATAAACTTTTCTAGTGCTGGGCCTAGCTTCCAAAATGACATCTAAAACCTGTTGAGGAAGCTGAGAACCCACAGGCTCTAAAACAGAATACGCCAGGCCGTTAGATGCAGGGATTGCACCCTGACATTGAGTAAATGACTGCTTGACTGGGACAACAAGTGAGGAAGCTGTGGCAAAGGCCAAGGAGGCTCCTGAATTAAACTCCTCAGCAGAGGATACCAGTGCTGTCGTGGCCAATCTGGTGCTATTAAAATCATGCAAGGCTTTTCCCGCCTGACCTTCAAGAGAACCTTGGTAAGGAGAGGCAGAGGAGGAAAAGCATAGACGTGAAGGTTGTTCCAACTGAAAGATAGAGCATCCACTTTCCAAGCTTTTGGGTGAAACATCTTTGTGCAAAATTTTGGTAGTTGGAAATTTAGAGGAGAAGCGAACAGATCTATGTCTGGAGTTCCCAAGCCACTGTCAACTGTTGAAATACCTGAGGATCCAATTTCCACTCGTGGGGATCCACAATTTGTCTGCTCAATACATCTGCTAGGGAGTTCTGTGCTCCTGGCAGAAACCATGCTTGAAGAGTGATGTGCAAACCCAGAGCAGTCTCCCACAATATCATAGCTTGTCTGCAAAGAGGGTAAGAATGGGTCCCCCCCTGCTTGTTGATGTACCACATGACTGTAGTGTTGTCTGTTTGTATCAACACCTGTCCTGGTTGAAGTAGGCCCTTGAAAGCCATCAGGGCAAACTGGACTGCTAACATCTCCTTCATGTTGATATGCAAATGCTGTAGTTTGGGAGGCCACGTGTCTTGAATCCATTTCCCATTGAAGTGTGCTCCCCAAGCCAGGTCTGAGGCATCCGTCGTTAAGATCTGACTCGCCTCTGGTCGGGTCACAGAGAGTCCCTTGTTTAGGTGACATTCCTGTGCCCACCACAAGAATTCCTTCTGGATGCAAGGTATTATTGGAATGACAGTGTCCAAATCATGGCAGTGTTGAGTCCATACACTTTTGAGATACCATTGTAGCTTCCGCATATGCAGTTTGGCATTGGGAAGTATCAGAATGCAAGATGCCATGAACCCCAAGGCTTGAAGGACTGTCCTTGCAGTCAGCCTGGACAGTACTGATAATTGCTGGAAGTATAGATGAAGAGTTCTTTGTTTGTCCGGGGTCAGAAAAGCCATCTGAGAGGCTGTATTCAGTCTCACACCCAGAAAGCACATGTCCTGAGAGGGTACTAGACTGGACTTTATTTCATTCACAGAATACCCTAGGCACCTTAAAACTGCCATTACATACTGTAGATGTTGAAGTAACTTGTCTTTGTCCTGAGCAAGAATCAGGCAATCGTCCAGATAAGGATAAATTTGTATTCCCCTCAGTCTTAAGAAAGCTATTACAGGAGCCAGAACGTTTGTGAACACCCTGGGCACAGTAGATAAACCAAAGGGCAATGCAGAGAACTGATAATGAGAAGTGCCAGCCCGAAAATGCAGGAATCTCCTGCAGCTGGGCCTGATAGGAATGTGAAGATAGGCCTCTGAGATCCAGAGTTACCATCCAGTGATCTTTGCCTAGCAGAGGCAGAAGTTGCTGTAATGTTAACATCTTGAACTTTGGAATGTCTAGGTATGTATTGAGAATGGACAAATCCAGAATTGGCCTCCAAGCGTTTCCTTTCTTTGGCACTAGGAATAGACGAGAATAAAACCCTAGGCCTTCTTCTGACGGAGGTACCACCTGGATTGCCCCCATGTGTAAAAGCAAAGAAATTTGTTCCTGAGCCTCCAGCCTTTGCTGAGGAGGTACATCTGGCATGCCTTTGAAAGGGGGAAAAGTGTGAAAATAAAACTTGTAGCCTTGATTTATTATGTCCAACACCCATTTGTCCTGGGTGACCAAATGCCAATTTTGCTTGAAAAGTGCCAACTTTCCTCCTAGAGGAGCTGCCAGAAAGGAAGGAAGGATCTGGCAGCTGGAGATACAGGTCATTGGGTCTGTTTACGAAAAGGCTGACCCCTGCCTTCACCAGAAGATTGTGCAGGAGAACTCCAAGTCCTAGGTCTGAAAGAACCCTGACCGTGAGCCCTGCCCCTACCACGTCTAGACCTGCCCTTAGACTGAAAATCTGAAGAAGGGTAAGACCATCCTCTTGCAGGCCAATTCCTGCTAAACTTAGGGGGCTGCACTTGCAAAAATTCCTTAACTGTCTGCAGAGACATAGCCTTGTCTTCCATCTTTTTCAAAACTGACTCCACAGGGGAACCAAAAAGAACTTCAGATTGAAGGGGAGCATCCAAAATCCGAGCTTTAACATGCTCGGACAAATTTTGATCTTTAAGCCAGGCATGCCTATGAATAACTGAACCAGTAGCAGCTACCCTGGAAGAAGCCTGAAGGGCATCGAAGCCACACTGCAGGGAATGTTTACCAACTTGATCTGAAGCATGAACCAAGTCCTGCAATTCCTTACACTCTATACCCTCAGATAAAGCATCTACCTTAGATTTCAATTGACCTAACAGAAAGTTCTGATACTTCAGCATATGGAATTGGCAATTTAAAGCCCTCATAGCTAACGTAGAAGAGGTGTACACTTTTTTACCCCACCTATCCAATGCTCTAGAATCTTTATCCAAAGGAACTGGATTCTTAACCACAGAAGCCCTGACACCCTTAGGCCCTTGGATAATAGTTTCTGGGTCAGCTCTAGGGCTCTTATACAAATATTTATGTGCCTCTGGAACTCTGTAATACCTGTCTGGCTTGACAGGGGCAGGGGGTAAAGAATCAGGATTAAGGGAAGCTTCAGAAAAAACATCCTGAACAACATCTAAAACGGGGAATTGCCAAAGGTCTATGTTGTGGCAAAAACAAAAATTCCCTAAGCCTCTTACGAGAATCTGAAAAATCCTGACCTTCCCACTTGAAATGCTCCCTCATGGAATGCAAGGTTTCAGAAAAGGAAAAATCCTCTGGAGGTGAAGCAGAAGGACAGGAATCCTCTGCATCTGAATCAGAATAGGGAGGAAAATCCTGAATATCCTCAGCTGAGGACTCAAGAGTAATCTGAGGAATGTTCCATTCCCTCTAAATCTGTCTCCACCCTAGGCCTCTTCTCTGGAGGGGGCATAGAACCCCTGATCAAAGTAATCAAATCCTCTGCCATTTTCAACATATGCTTTTTAGGAACAGAGCCCGAAGAACCAGGGCTGTGGCCCGTACCAGAAATACCAGGTCTAGCCTTAGCAGGGCCTTTAGTGACTGAAGTAGAAGGCCTAATAACCTTTTGTAAGGATGGAACCACAGAAACTTGAGAAGCACCCTCGGCCTGACCTAACTCCTGAGAGGCCAACTCCTGTAAAATTAAAGGTTCCCCCTGGGATTCAGCCGAGACCTCGGCTGGATCCACAGATTCAACCGTAGATTCCATAGAACCGGCGTCCGCAACGGATGACTCATCCGGTTTAGACCTTAAGGATTTATCTTTTCGCTTTTTTGCGGTAGCGGGCGTCAGAGGATCCGACGGCATGTTGTAGTTACACCGCTTACCGAAAACAAGCCTAGCACAGTCTAATTAATGGTGCGCTTATTAAATCTAGCGCAAAAGCGACACCCGACTACATCGTGTTCAGGCCCTAAGCAAGGAATACAGAGAGAATGATAGTCCCTATGAGGTATCTGTTTCCCACAAGAAATACAATTATTAACTTTTTCTGACATCCGGATTAACTGAGGCAAGAAAAGACGAAAATTTTCCCCAACGGGGTACTTAGCCCAACTTGGTCTTTGGTCTGAAACTCGAAAACTGAAAATTTCAGAACGCCGAACGGCACTTGCAAACGCTGCTTCTGCTTTGGACCACACGGCAAGAAAGACTGAGGATATGGTGTCAGTCATGCGCTTAAGTACTACTATGTACTGACGTCAGCTCCGGGCGCCCGTGACCGACGCCAGCCTAACTCTTTGGTATTCGGGCCGACCGAGGACAGCGGACTACCCACAGGTTATGACTGCAGCAATGTGAGACGAAGAACATCCAATAATTCCAGGTGGAAAGAGATGATGAAATGGGGAGAAGCTCGACCTTAAAGGAGAAAAATAATCAAAAACTATTATATTCATAAGTAGCAAAAGGTCTTCTAAGAACCAAGCCAACATGGGGATGGAGAAAGGAGATTCTGCCAATAGGGATGACAAATTAGGGATACAGCCAGTAGGGAAGAGCAGGCAGGAGTATATTGGAGAAAACTGACAAAGGAACCAAGGTACTGGGAGCAAATTACTGGAAATGGGATGATGCCAAGAACTTTACTTTAGACTGCAGGCTAAAGATGGTCTTCCATATCAGAGTCATATCAGGGTATAGGCAAAGGAAAGAGAAATAGGGGGGGTCCCAAATGAAAGGCCAGCAATGGTAGAACTTTCAGCAGAATCGAGAACAGAAGTTGCCATTAAGAAAGGAATTAGTAGATGATATAAAACATTGCATGCTAAATATAGGGATCAATCAGAGGAGGTTAGGAAGGGACTGGGAAAATAAATTAGATAAACATTTCACAAAGAAAAAATGAGGGGGAAATACATGGGGTCTATATTAGAACATCAAAGTTTCAAAACTTAGAATGTTCTAATATCAAACCCTATTCAGCGAAAGTTCAAAACGTCGAACATACAGAACAGCGAACTTTTTTCCTAGGGAAAAAATTTGCTGTTCCAAAACACATACACACAACACAAGCACACCAAACAGCAATCCACACTCACACATCTAAAATCGTACACCTACCCCTACACTAAACTATACACACACCACTAACTATTCACTTACCTTAACCCAAACCCTAATCCTAAGATCCATCACTATTGCACACTCACCTGCACCCTAACCCTAAACTCACCTACCCCGCCCTAATCTTCACGTCCACAATCACACTTACCCGACCTATGCCCTAACTCTAACTCGCCTAACCCACCCTAACCCTCCTCATGTCCACATAATTGCACACATACCTAACCCGCGCCCTAACCCTAACTCACCTAACCCTCACATCCACACAATCGCACACATACCTAGCCTGCACTCAATTACCTGAACCCGACCCATAAAACTTTCCACCACAGCACTGAAAATACTGAAGCAACAGAAACAGACAACAGAATTCTTTCCCTAGGAAAAAATTTGTTTTTCTGTTGCTTCGATATTTTCAGCTTTCGCTGAATAGGGTTCAAGATTAGAACATTCGAAGATTTGAAACTTCGATGTTCTAATATAGATCCGAATACATGTGTGTCTCCCAAATATGCAACAAAATCTAGAAGATATTGGATCATTGCCTGGAAGTGCTTATATATGCATTTTTATACCCAAAGCAGACTTCAAATAATTTTTCCTCAGTTAGACAGCAAATGTTGGAGGTCTGATAGGGCAAAAAGATGCAACTGTGAATATATTTTCTGGGAGTGCAATGAGTTGTCAGACTTTAAAGATTCCCTGCAGACTGCTCTGTTGGATATGCTGGGTGAGCAAGTTGGAGTGACTTGGGAATTTTTTTTTTTGAGCTATGATACAAACTGTGATTGTCTAGACATAGCAAGGCCTAGCAGAGTCCAATTATGATGGCTGCCAAAAAAGCAATTACTAAAAATTTAAATCAAAGTCTAAACCAACATTACTAGAAGTAGTAAAGATCATAACAGAGTTAAAACAACTGAAAGTGGAATCTTTAGAAAAAGGTAGGAGCACATTACCTAGGAAAAAATTAGAACTGTGGGATCAATACATACCGAGGAGGAACATTTGAATGTGCTATGTAATGGATGACTAAATGAGTAGATATGTTAAAAGTGTTGTATAATATTTGCAGTTACAGTTGTGTTGGCACAGTTTGGAATGCATTATGCTTGCAACTGAGATTGTCACTATGGTTTATTGTCATTTATAAAATCATAACATGGCCTATGTTGTACATAATTTAATAAAGAAGTTTCCTATTTTTTTTTTTTTTTTTTTTTTTTTTTTAATATATTCCCTTCATCTTTAGTCAGTTTGTTTCCATGGAAACAAGACCAAAATGCTGAGCTGCCTTCAACTCTAGATTATTCAGCTGGTACTGAACATTTATTTGCTTAAAGAAAGCCACTACATTATGGTTTCATTTTTTAAAACCCACTTGCAGTCACAAAAATCTGGTCATTAGATTAAGCCAAGGGCATTAATCAAGATATTTACCTATGCAAAAGTAAAAGATGACCTTTGTATAGATATTCTAATCTGTGTACTTTTACACCACCGCCATCCCCCCACCCAAACAGCCCAAAAGTACAACCTATTTACTAAATTGTTTTTGTCTATTTTTTTTATATTGTAATGCCTGCATTTATTAAAACATACAACAATCACTAAACAGTTTAAGACAAAACGTGATTCATATAAAATATTTTACACAAATACTAAGAAAAGAAATTGTTTGACTTACAGTTTTCCCATCTTTCTCCATTTATTCCTTTTAGTGTCCTGCCAAACATTAATGACATGAAGTGGGTCATAAGGCCATCATTCCCCAACATTTAGTCGACAAAACTCCAATCTTTTACAGTCACTTTTTCTTGTAAAGCCATATTTCATAAATGTGATTGATGCTTTATAGCCTCACATTTTATTCACTGGTGATTTGCTTGTCTTCTTCCTGTTTATCCCCACCTCCCAACCCCATACTCCAACTCAAGTCAGGTACTGCCAATTCTTCTAGTCAATTCCTGTGCTTTCTTCTGTCTCTCAAGCATTTTACTTTTTAGCATTGGAAAATGAGTCACTGCCAAAGTCTCTCTATGAGTCTTGCCATCAGAAAAATGAAAAGCATAGCCCCTACCTCCCTTCTGGTGTGATGGGTCATCCTTTGTTGTGCAAACTTTTGTATTTCCCCTTTAGCCTGCTTTGCATCAAAAATGACTGATGCTCCAGAAAGAAATATTAAGACAGCTGGATAAAACAGCTTTAATCTTGGTTTACCTTCATATCGGCGATCCCAATATGGGCGAAACTGCTTCTGCGAATACTGAAGTGTGAACGTCTCCAATGTCTAATTCCACATAACCGAATGGCAAAACCTCGCTCTTCTTTGACCCATGGTAGCACTGGTGTGGCATGGCCAGAAATGTCAAAATTTGACATTTTAAACTTTTTGTGCTTTAGTTTCGCGGAAACTGTTTGATTACGTGGCCGGTCATGTGTGACAGATGATATAAAGGCAAACCTTAATCTCACACCTGCCTCTCAACATCCCCGATTTGCTGGAATCAATTTGTTCTGCCTGGTGTACAGTGAATAATCATTTTCTACTATAATTCTACTGTCTCCAGCTTTTAATACATTGCATTGCCCTTTTGATAAAGTTTTGTTAGGATCAATTCTTTCTGCTGGTAGGAGTGCATCTTTATGAACACATGTAATGGCTGCTTTCTCATTGCCAGGTTTGGAGAACATATATTATGTGACCTTTCAATTAAGATTCTACTGTGGAATACCAGTCCAGTTGCTTATTTGTGCCTTAATAAAACTAATACGGTCTTATGTTCCTTCTGGTTTCTCTGGTACAGCAGAAATTATCAGGTTTTCCCTATGTGCCCTGTTCTCCAATTCTACCATTTCTTTGAAACATCTCATCTTTATCTGCTTTGTACTCCACCAGCCTTTTCTTTATTTCACCCTGTGTTTTTTGCAGTTTTATCTTTATCATCTCATGGGAATGTTTGTTTAAAGCTTCTTCCATCTTTTGCACTCTATTATCTGAGTTGACATTTTTTTCAGTGTTTCATTTTTTTTAATCAGCTCTGAGCACATTTGACTTTTTTTCCTTGAGATTGAAATGGAAGTTATGTCTTGCACCAAAGCCAGAGCTTGAACTGCTTTTTACTGAAAAGCTGCAGGATTCTTTCCAGTGTTTTCTATTCATCTTTTCTATATGATTTTCATTCAGGTTCTTAGTTTCTTTGCTGGCATCCAAGAATTGCACTTACTGGCTAGTAACGGAATTTACTAAAAGGTTAGAGTTCCTTGTCCTTTTTCAGTTTATGCTGTTATGCTGGAAGAGCTGTACAGCCATCTTGTAAAACTCTACTCTATCAGTTTTAATTCAGACTGTGCCATTCTTACTGGCTACATCCAAATTGCTTTTTCAGTCTGCATTTTTTATTGTGACAGGTCCCACAGGGTATTCACTGGTGCCATTACTGGGGTGGAAAGGTGTGTCAAATCATTAGGACATGGAAACATTCTAACCACAGGGTTAGTCCAGGATCAGGGGGATGGTGTGCCTTCCCTCTGTGGTAGAAGCAGCAGTCCACAAAAAAAACATCAAAACTGACAGGCCAAAAAGGAGGCAAATCAAGTGGACTGCTAAGAATAAAGAAACTGTGTATTGTTGCTATTACCCAAAAAGCCCATAATTTCCAGACAGAGGATATTTAGACATATGAAGAGAAATTAGAAAAAAAAATTGCCAAAAGCAACCAATAAAAATATATGTCCCTTAATGTTTTTCATTTACCTGTTGCATTATCTAGATGAATAAATATTGGGCTGGCTGTAAAAAGAACTGGCATAAATGAGGAAATATAAAGAACAAAAGACAGAGTTTTTGAAAGATATAAAAAAGAAACATGGACATGGGAAAGTGATAAAATATGGTGCAATATTTATGTGAAGGAAAACGATAGACTAATCATCAAAAGCAGCTCCAAAAACAGCTAGCTTTAGAAATCAGTGTCATCCAAAAGTAAAACCAAGTTTGCATCTGTGCCTCATAAAATTAACCATAAAAGACTTACAAAACTGAATTTAAGAAACCTATATGGCAGTGTACAGTAACAAAAGAGCCAATTTATTATTGGCATTATCATCCTTAATTATCATTATCAGCCAGTTTCAATGTTATACATTTCCCTTAATATTTCTAACCGCTCCAGGTATAAGTTCTAGTTACAGCTTTTTTTTCTAACCTCTCCAGGTGTAAGTTCTAATTACAGCTTTTTTTTCATGCCAACAGTAAACAAATGAAAATTTTCTCCCCCAAGAAAGTATGCTGACAAACCACATCTAAGGGAAGAAATAAACGAGGACCCAATTTCTCTTTGACCAAATTGCAATACAGTTTCCTTTGTTTCACTTTTAAACATGTTGAGTCTCACACCACCAGAAAAAATGAGCCTAGTACCCCAGTTCAAATGGATCACATCTCCAGCAAGTTGCGAGTACACCTGGTAATGCCCTTCTCAGCGAAGAACAGGGATTCAGAGTTATGGCCCTTGGGTCTCATGCAGCACTCAAACCAGCATAATTATAGATGAGGGAAGCCATTCTATATTCCTAGCTGTATGGACTACCTTTCATTTTATTTTGAAATCAGCCTCTTTCTCTTGAATGTACTAATCCTCATGCAGACCTCATGGTCATTTTAATTTGAGATGTGTGGAAAAAATTAAACTGAAGCTGTCAGCACCAAAATGGGTATATATTAAAAACGTCTAGCTCTGTTTGAGCATCTAGGGACTAGAAATTTTCTTTGCCATACTGCAGGCAAAATCTGCATTTACAGGTTTTTCTCCCACTTTTTCCTTAATTCATCACCTTTGAGTGGTTGCCTAAAAGGATCCTGTAAATTGAAAGCTATTTCTTTCTGCATTAGGGTATTCGCATATCCTCCAGCAAACACTATCTACAGAGGCCACTCTTCCAATTTATTCAGTATTATTAGCATTGTCATTAAACCAGTCAGATTTCATAAGAGACCATTCAATTGTCCATATCACTTGTTGGGATAGTCAATATGAAACTTATGGCCATTTGTATAATTTGAGACCTTGCTTAATATCTCTAGTTATTCTAGACAGAAAACCAAAACTGAAAACTGTGTTGCCCTGTCATGTACTTTTTAAGCTTTTCAGTAATGAGATACTGATAGGGCGGCCATGGTGGTGCAGTGGTTAGCATTGCTGCCTCACAGCAAGAGGTTCTCTGGTTCGATTCTCAGCTGGGGTGCCTTCTGTACAGAGTCTGCATGTCCTCCCTGTGGCTGCGTGGGTTTTCTCTGGGTGCTCCGGTTTCCTCCCACATCCCAAAGTCATGCAGTAGGTGAATTGGACACTCTAAATTGGCCCTAGGTGTGAGTTTGCACATGTGTGTGCCTTCTGTGGAAGGTTGGGTGCCAGGCTGGCAACTAGACACCGTAAAACTCCACTGCCAATCATAAGTGGACAGATGATCCACTGTGGCGACCCCTAACTGGGAAAAGCTGGAAGAAGAAGAAGTAATGAGATACTGATATGGTTTTCCAATGAATGCAAATGAACAATTAGAAACCTAGAAATGTAACGCACCTAATCCTAGAGAAAAGCCTCTATGCATTACTACAGTTTGACTAAATGAGGAGACCCCCAAAAGTTGAAGGCAGTAAAATTGGACTACTTCAGTGTGGATTTCTGGTAGATGGAAGAGATGCTGAAGGTTACAAAAGAGTGGATATGACTGGAGGTGACACAAATCTTTGAATAAGACTCTGAGGCAGCAGTCCGAAATGTATATAATTTTACCTACCCAGAAGACCGAATGTGAAAGTTCAGGAGGAGATGAAAGTGACTCATCAGGGAAATCAGGGGATTACTCAAGAAAAACAAGAGCTTTTAAACAATGGATGTACATGGAGAAAAGGCAGAAAAAATTCTGTACACAGGAAGCAGGCTCACGATAAACAGGTGTGAAAGCCAAAGACTAGCTGCAGTACAAAAATATTTCAGCGGTTAAAGTAGAGTAGCAGGTAACTTTTTAGATACATTTGCAGAAAGGAAAAGTGGGGGGCACACAGATCTAAATAGCATGATTGAGACAAGATGGGGGTAAAGGAAGCTGGAGGACATTAAGTACTAAAAATGCTCATGTCATCATTCACAAAAGAAAATTGCAGAAACAAGTATCAATACAAGAGGTAAAATGCGAGGGTGGAAGCTGAGCAAACAAATAGGTAGAGGACAGAGAAGGAAATAGCTGGAAAACACTACAGCAAAAGCACACAGTTCAGATGACTTAGTTCATAGGTAATTAAGGTAACAATCCCAGAAGGACTTTTTATGCCTGACCATGCTTACCAACGATGAGACTCAAATCTTGTACCTTGTGTTTCTAAGATAAACACCATAACCCCTATGCCAAACCCCAAACCCCCTTCAGACTATTCACATACCTATCAAGTATCATAGCATAACTATTCAGAGATCTACATCACATCCCCAAAGGAAAATTGGAAATGCCTGCAATCATCCTCTCATACAAAGGGAGTAATGGGCACAATCCAGGCAACTACAGTTGAGTTAGTTGGATAACAGTGCCATAGAAGTGGAAGGTGATCCCGAGGCATACCTTTTAAGAAAAAGGAAAAAAGGCTTCCAGACCCAAGCAAGCATGGCTTTGCTGCCAAAAAAAGTTACCAGTCAACTTTCTGCAGTCCCATGAATGAATTGGGATACTGTTTTATTAGAAGCATACCTCAGGATGAGGCCTGTCTGGATATCAAGAAGGCCTTCAATTGAGTACCACTTCAAAGCTACTTAAGTTTAAAGAGCTAGGAGTAAGAAGGTTAACTACTTGAGGAAATGGCCAAACTGAGGATTTCAAAGAGTAATAGTCATGGAGGGGTTATTAAAGGCAAGGAAAAAGTGACCACCAGAATGCCACAAGAGTCAGCCCTAGGGCCCAAACTCTAACATGTTTAATTTAGATATATAGAATGGTATGACAAGCTGATTAAACTTAGTTGTACATGTCCCAAAGATGATGACCACAATCTTGCATTGTGGGGAAAAAGTGGGAGGACCTAACAACAGAGGTGTCAGTTTTTGTTTTGTGAAGACAACTGCAAGGTTTGACATTTCAGATGCAACCGATGAAAATTCAATTAACTTAGCCATGCTAAGTTTGGAATTCAGTGGCTAAAAAGAATCCTGAACTGACCATACCACTGACCATGGACCATTATGCATAACTGGAAACTGCAGCAGGAGCAGCCACTTAACTGCTGGATTTTATAATTCAAGTTGTAGACTTCAGGAAGCAAGAATATATTTTCTTTTGTTACATGTGGTAAAGCCATATGAAAAACTGCATACATTTCTGAAAACTGTACTGGGAAAAAAAATGCAGAACTTGAAAATATCTAAAAGGAAAGCAAAGAGGGTTGAGGGTGGGGGATGATGAGAAGTGACATAAGTACACACCTGACTTAGAAACTAATACACATTGAGGGGATATGATACGAATGCACAAGAGAAACGTGGGGGACTGGAAATGACAAGCAAACAGATGAGGTAGGGGCTTTACATAGGCAACGATAGACTGCATAAATAGGTGGCTGAGTATCCATCTGTGGAACCCTTCAAAACACAGTAATTCTGAGAGAGAATGGTCAAAATCTAACAAGGGAGAAGCAGCAGGTATTAAATTGATACAACCTTCTTGTGAGGATATCTTTCAGCCTTTCATTTTGTATACCGGAAGTCATTTTTCTTCTTGAAAAGTTGGATTTAGGATGTAAACAACTTTCCTAAGCGGTTACAAGGACAATAAATATGAAAGAATGCATGGAACACACACCGAAGCCATATGCTAAAGTATAAGTAAAGAAAAGATCAGCAGAATGTTTAGCTCATAAACATTAGGGAAACTGGCAGATTAGGTAGGCCACATTTTTGCAAAAAAAAATAAACAAAAACTTTGTACAGAATTGGATGAATTCTTGGTAAGGAGCAGGGAAAAATAATTTATGTTATGTAGTATATGGAATCATCATCTGGGAGAATGAAATATCAAAACAAATACCTTTGATACTCCAATATGGTCACACTTTGTATTCCATTCCAATATTTAAACCAAGTTGTCTTCACAGTAAGCTGCATTAAGACAGAAGTATTACCAATATTTTTGAATTGCATTCCAGCTCCCAGAATGTCACTCACCCCCATTGACTTCACATTTCTGGACAGCATACCTCTACAATATTTAAAGAAAAATCTCCAGCAATTGATGGGTTTAAGGGGGAAAAAACATTAAAACAGCCAGGTATTCTGAACAAGGTCAATTAACAAAATATGCAACTTAATAAAATATAGCCACAGTAAAGGATTAAAAATGTATCATCCCTCAATGGGCAAAGAAAATAAAAGTGTATGCCATGCATTACTTAGACCTAGTGCAACTGTGCTTCTGGTGACTGCAGTAGCAAAACATCATTCATTTCTAGCTGTGTGCAGCTATGTTAATACCAGTACCATTGTCCTCTGCCTGACACCACCTCCAGTAATCAACTCCAAACCTCATAGGCACTCTACTTCCCCTTCAGCCCACAACAGTAAGCAACTGGAAGAATGGCTTAGCACTTTCCAACTGCCTCTGTAGCCAACGTGGTTGAAATGGGCATCCAGAGACAATATGATCTTAGTTTCATGTTTACTGGCAACCACTGCAGGCATTAAAGTCAGTTTGATTAAGGTTGATAAACAGGTTGTGGATTTGAAGAAAAAGAAACTCAACAGTGATACAACAGACTCTGGTAAATATCAAATATTCCTATGGCAACAAAAACCAGGACAAAGAGGATGGGCTATCACCAGAGTCACTGGGGATAGGTCGTTCACATCACAAGACTCTTCAGTCTCATCTCGAGCTGAAATGCAGGCTGAAAAGAAGAATGTTTCGTTTGTGGACATTAGGCAACTAAATGAGATGGGACAATCACTGCAGAAGGATTTTCATACCTAGGAGAGAGGACAGTCTCAGAAAAATCATGGGGGCAGGAGGAAATAATGAAAATGAAGTTTTTTCGGCAATATAGTGAATAAGCTACTGTGGACATATCTTGGGTGGCATATAGAACATACTTTGATAAACTGTGACTGGTGTTCATTTAGTAGTAAAAATGAAGAAAATAGGGTATTGTCTGGTCAGCTGCAGATTCTAAACTTGTCAAATGCCACCATTACTAAAGATGTTGAAAATTTGCTGCTAAAGGGCAGCAAGTGTGTCCCTACTTGTTGTCCATCTTTAGCAAATGTTATTTTGGACATTAAAAAGTTTTATAGAAAATTGCATTTGAGCGTATTTTGAAGGAAAACAAGTGCTTGTTGAAAATCATAAATGTTGAAATGTTTGATGCTGAAGATTCATTGCTTGACGTGTGTATACATGAAAATGAATTGGTAAATATTTTTTCTGAAAATGAAGGTGACGGAGAAGTAGGTCATTTTACTGGTTATGGGAAATTAAAGGTGCCTCATTTTTCTTATTCTAGTACTTTCATTCCTTCCAAATGTTCTAACATTGTTCAAAGTTTTGAAAGGGTATTATGTAAAAAAAGTGGAACTTGAATAACAGAAGTTTGTTAGATCTAGAAAAGTGTATAACTTATCTAGTTGTGAATGGGACACTTTAAAGTTATGTAGAATTTCAGAATGTGATGTTAAATTTTGTCAGGCTGACAAGGGGAGTAACTGGGTGTTGTTTTTCATGAAGTATGATAAAACGGTGTTCGATTTGTTAGCTGGTCTATAATATGAAATATTGGCAAACAACCCCAAGAAATATTACAACAGTCACTTAAGAGAAATGTTGGATAAAGGAGAAAGACTTGTTTTTTTCACAGAGAGGGATGTAAGTAAGTTGTATGTAAAACATCCCAAAGACCGTATTTTTTATGCCATCCCTAAAGTGCACAAGAATCTAAATAATCCCCCTGGTAGACCAATTTTGGCAGATGTGGGGTCATTCATGCAAAATATTGGGTTTTTTTGGATTTCCATTTAAAGAACTTTCTATCTAAAATTCCTTCCCATATTAAATGCACGGCAGATATTTGTCAAGAAGTGAAAATTCAGTGCTATAAAGATTTTTACTGGACTATAGTAAATATTAAAAGCTTTATACACCTAGATTAAAAGAAGGTGGGGAATAGAACCAGTTCTTTGGATGTTATGGGAGGGACCACATATAGCCTTTCTGGTGGAAGCATTGGAATTTTAACGCATAATTACTGGTTTTGGGGTTGATTATTTTTTGCAAAAAGAAGGCACAGTGATGGGGGGCTACTTTTGCCCCCTTGCTGTTATTTTTATGGCATTTTTTTGAGAATAGATTTATTCTACAGATTTTTTGCAAAGAATATTATTTTGTTTAAGCGTTACATCGATGATTTAATTTTTATACATGGGGGAATTTGCATGAGTTTTCTGTATTTATTGATCAGGTAAACCAGAATGAATTGGGATTGCAGTTTACTTTTACTGCGGATAGAATTAATAAATAATTTCTGGATGTGGAATTTAATATCAATGAAGATTTGAAGGTAGAACATAAACCCCATGTTAAGCATACTGCAGTTCATTTTTTTTTTTTTTTTTTTTTTTACAGGCCAGTATCATGCACCCATCACATATTATGGGAGCATTGCCTATGGGTGAATTTAAAAGGATTTATGAGAATACTTCTGATAAGAATTTGGTGTAAGAACAGGTCATGAAGGTGGAATGGAAATTGTTGCAAAGGGGTTATTCTAGTGTTAACTTGAAAAAAAGCTAAGGACAGTGTGTTAAAGGTGGAGGACAGCAGCTGTGGTGGAAGACATAATAGTTATGATGGTTTTAAAAGGCATCATTCAGATCAGGAAACTGGTAGGTAGGACAAAGTATTTTTTTGTTACCAGAAGTTCCCCATTTTCTGATATTTTGAGGAGGTCATTGAAAGATTTGTGGCCAGTGGTATGTGAAGATGAGCAACTAAAGCATTTGCTCTCTTCACATGTTACATTTTAGGGTCTATATCATATACTTGAAGAGGTGTTCCATCAAACCTCTTCATCAACATGTAATCAGTGAAGTCACTAAACTGCTAACATTCACATCAGTGATTTCTTCCCCTGGGAAAGAAATTGCTTGGCCATCAACGTTACTTTTCCCTTTTCTCCACTGTAGTATAATCTCAGAGTTCTCCACTGTAGTATAATCTCAGAGTTGGCATATTTAGTTAGGGGGGTGTGGGGTGCACAGCACTCCACGTTGTAGGGTGTGGGGGGCACAGCCCCCCACTTTGTTTGAAGTGGTGTGTCTATGTTTTGAGGTCAAGCACTTTCCCAGGGAAAGAAATCACTGTTGTGAACATTTGCTGTTTAGTGACTTATTTAGTATTTGTCAAAGAACGCCTCTTCGAGGATTTAATACAGACCCTACATTTTCTTATCAGGGGTAATTAAATTTAAGGGAGTTGTTAGGTTTTAAGAAGGTTTCCTTCCAGGGGGCTAATATGGGTTCCTTCCCTTGTGGAATATGTAAAGTATGTTCTAGGATTAAGAACATTTCAGGTAGAAATATTAATGGTAAATTATTTTGTTCCATGGGAAGGTTTTCACATGTTTCTTGTAGGATGGTTTATATTGTAGCATGTGGGTGTACTCCTGTGAGGTTGTATGTTGGACAGACAAAACATATGGTAAAAGTTAGAATTTTTGAACATCTGGGACATATTAGAAATAGGAATTTGGATAGCCCAGTAGCTGAACACATGAGGATTCTGATGTTCGCTTCTTTAGTGTTGGCTACACCTTTTCTTGCTAGGGGTGAGGATTTTTTAGCTAGTTTGTTAAAAATGGAAAGTAGGTTTGTTCTAAATTATACTACTTTAAAACCTAAAGGTATGAATCTAGATGTGAATTTAAATGCATAATATTGTATATATGATGTTCTGTAACACTGTATATGGTAAAAAAAATTACCCTTTTTAAGGGTATGTTTGTTTAAAACAGGTTCTTGTAGATTATTGGGTGATGAGATGATTGTTTAATTGAATCAGTTTGATATAAAATGGGAATGGCTGGTGGATTATGTTATTTCTTGAAGGCTGTTTGCAGAAGTACTTGAAGCACCATTAAAAGTTGGACTTTGTTTCCAGCGACTGCCTCCTGAGTGTATTTTTTTGATATTTCGTGTTGCTGTGTTTGGATTTGTCCTACCAATTATCTACCTGCTCTTACTCTACCTTCCTACACATCCATTACACTTGTGACTCCTATACCATAACCCTCTCAAACAACTTTACTGTCCTGTTTCTTTTTACCCAAATTCCCAACTTCCATTTAATCTTCTAGCACCATTCCCAATTATCTTTCTCTGTCCTATATTGTTTTGCTCTATATTCATTAATAGTCACACACCCCCAACAGCACCCATCTATTCTATATTGCATCTTCTTTTCCCAAATAAACCCTCACTTCTTCCTATTTTACCTACACTTTCAAACTCAAGCCTTTTAAATACTCCTATTCCTCACATTCCAGAGAAGATATTAGGACCAACTTTACCGTGATAGAAAATATTTTTTCCTACCTACTGTCTAGCAGCATTCAGACTTTCTATACCCTGCAACTTTTTTTCTTCTTGAACCCTAAATTCCTCACTGCCCATCAATTATAACATTCAGATCCCATTAATCATGCTGCTACTCAGCTTTTCCTCTAGTCTCCTGCTACTTGGTCATCTTTCATCCTACCATGACTCGATAATAGTGCTAGGACTGAAAAGAAATGACCGCATTGAATCCTCTAGACAGGGAAACATTCCTGCGATGGTCCCCTGTAGTAGATGGAAGTAGTAGTCCACAAAAATCATAAAAACTGATTGGCCAAAAAAGAGCCATAATGATTGTGTGGACTATTAAGGATCAGAAAGACATTACATATGGTTACTATTATGCAAGGAGGCAATAATTTCCTGACTGAAGATATACAAAGACTGAGGAAGACATTAGAAAAATACTTGCACAAGAAAAAACTGTCAAAAGCTTGAAATGCAAATTTGTGTTCATTGACGCAGATTCACATAAAATAGTATATACACCAAGCAATCTAGGGCCATTTGGAAAAAGAAAAGACTAAGTGTGAAAATACAGAATAAAATCTAGAAAAAAAGAAATATTGGACATGGGAAAGAAAGATATCATATGGTGCAATATTTATGCAAAGGAGATAAATAAATACAAAAATGCAGCCCCAAAGATATTTGAAGAGAAATGCAAGCAAAGGCACCCAGATATGAAAAATTTCACAATACAAAAAAAAAAATAAGATCCCAAAGAGATAATGTAGAACGGATGATTAGTAAAGTAGAAGTTACGGAACACCTGCGAAGAGAAGGATTTAGTGTAGAAAGTCGAACCAGTAATATGATAGCGTGACAGAACAATGATTACTCTAAGGAGAAACAGGAGGAGCAGGAGACATATGAAAAAATATGGCCATGGGAAAGAAAATGATTTAATACTGTGCAATACTTATGCAAAGGAGAAAGCAAAATTAATCAATACAAAGAGCGGCACCAAAGATATCTGAGGAAAAATACAGGCAAAGGCATCTGTATTTGGAAAAGTTTGCAATACAAAAATAACAAAACAGAGGAAAAGTAGAAAAGGAAGATTACCAATGAAGAAGTTAAAGAAATAGAAACTGAAGTTATAGATTACCTATGAAGCAAAAGGATTTAGTATAGAAAAATCTAACTCTGGTAACAACAGCAGGAAAGAATAAGGAATCCCCAAATTAAAGAGGAACTAGTGGAGCGGGAAACAACTGATCAGTTGCCATATGAAGATAATTTGGAGCCTTCAGAAGGAATATCAGTATAAAAAGTTCAGTTGGAGCTGCACAGCAAAGGAAGTAACGGGAAAATGGCATCTCTGGCTCAATGTTGTGGAGTGACAGGCCAGTGAATTCACTTGTGAAAGATCAACAGACGAGACACAATGAAACTGAAGAGCATATGGCACAGAAAGATGCTCAAACTTTCTGTAGCATGTCCCCAGGAAATGGAGAACAAAGAATGTGCCCTCAGTTTAGGAGAAATTGATCAAAGGGAAGAGTTGTTTGATTTAAGATAGATATTCATATTAAGATCAATGAAAGAAATAGTAAGTCAAGAAGACCCAAAATGTTAAAAGTCTGATAAAATAAACACAGTAATCAGGACTGTTAGAAAGTTATGCAATATAGCAGAAGTAAATAGGATATATTACTGTGCAGCTAAACTGACAGATTAAGTCTTACCACAAAGACAGAGAGCAGTAAGGGAAAGGAAGGGGAGAAATCAAATGCCACTGAGGAATTATCAAAGAGCGAAAACTATAAAGCAATTAAGGCAAGAAGCATCACCATTGGAAGAGTATAGAAGAGGCAACAGATCAACAAAAATACTCAGAGATTTGATAAAAGCAGTGTGCAGTATCAGAACACATCAGGATCTATTGTACACTATAGAAAATAAACAAAATATCAGCACAGGCAAAAAATTACAAGATATACAGATAAAATATAAAAGTAATTTATGACCCATAAAGTTTTATAGGGAACTGGGAAACAAGTGAATCTTTCATGATGATATCTTCCATCAAAATCTCGTCTCTAAGGAAAATACTGCGGCACATCTAGTGGGAAACTAGATCGATTTGACAGCCATCCTTGACTGATAAAGTGGTTGAACTTCTGGAGAATTGGATCTGAAGCAGTGTGAGTTCTAAGCTCAAGACATGTAGAAGAAAATTTCCTCACTTCCATGACTTCAAAATAAGGTGTCTCGTTTTCATGCTGTTCAGTGGTTTTACTGGGTGATCTGGATAAAGTATCAGCAAAATGAAGATTCCCTTTTGTGTAAACCAAGTGAAAATTGTACTTTTGCAATTTCAACATCATGCATTGCAATCTCACAGGAGCTGTGTGCATTTGCTTTTTCAAAATAGTAACCAAAGGTTGGTGATCTGTCTGAATTTGAATCAGTCAGCCATAAATATAATCATGGAACTTCAAACAATTCCCCCGAGCTCTTTGTCAATCTGAGCATACTGCACCTCTGTTTGGGTGTCGAGTTCTGGATGCAGAGGCAACTGGTCTAGCCTCTTGAAGAATAATTGCACCAAGACCAAACATCGAGGCATCACAGGAAAGAGTTTCAGGTTTGTGAGCATCAACTAAGTGGGTGGGGTGGACTGGCAATTTTCTGTTTCAGGACACCGAATGCTCTTTAGTGTTGTTCCAATCAGGACCAAGTTACATTTTTGCATGTCAGCTCTCAGTGGTGCTAAAAGCTCACTCAAACCTGGAATGAACTTGCCCAAATAGTTGACCATGCCAAGAAAACTATGTAGGGACATGACACTGTCTGGAGAAATCATCTCAAGAATTGCAGCTTGAAGGATCTGGTCATAAGCATGAACTAGTAAACAAATGACCCACAAGTAGCTTCTTGCAGCCTGAATTTACATCTCTGAGGATTCAGCTCAAGATTGATTTCACAAGCACATTCCAGAACTTTCTGCAAGTTTGCTATTATATTCAACTTCACCATTGCCTCCTACAAGAATACCTACTATTATAGCACATGGATAGCCAGAAAAAGATTTGTTCCATCGGACATTGAAAGATATCACTGACAGAACTTACCCCAAATGGGATTCACAAAAATCTGTACCTTCTAAATGGTTACTGAAAGTGGCTAGCAATGAAGATTTTCGGTCAAGCAAAATCTGCCAAAATGAACTTTTTCCATCCAAGACAGAAAACAGTGGCATTTCGCATAACAGCAACAACTTCTTTGACTGTACACATTGAATGATGTAGTTTTAGTGCTTTGTTCAAATCTCTTAGATCAATACATATTCTAATACGCTTCAGATACCCATACCCCCTCTACTTGCAATTTAAGCTACAAACCTACAATTAATAGGCCAACTAACTCTCTCCTAGTCTGTCATCTCAATATTAGAAGCATTAATAACAAGGTACATGAATTGCATGCACTTCTGGATGTCCACTCCCCTGAGAGTCTCTGTTTATCTGAAACCTGGTTAAAACCTAACACTAAAGACAATGAAGCGTTACCACCTAGGTACAACATACACAGGCTGGATCGTGCTTCAAGGAAGGGGGGTGGGGTAGCTGTACTCTATAAATCTGAGTTGAATGTCACCATAGATGTAATACAAAAACCTCAGATTAATAACTCAGAGATTCTTGCCACCAAATTGCAACTTAATAAAAATAAATGCATTAATATCATCTGTATGTACATTCTCCAGGTAACAATATATCTATATTTGAAGATATCCTGCACTGGCTATCATGTCACTACCCCCAAGAAACCCTACTACTTGGAGACTAACATAGACTGGGGCACCTGTTCCTCAGAATCCCCAACCACCCATATTAACCTGCATGCATTTACACAAATTATATCCACCCCTACCAGGATAGGTAAACCCAACCAAAGAGAAAGTATACTTTACTGGGTACTCAGTCACCCCCAACTGTACACTTCTGGTACCCTCCTTGATGGTCTAAGCGATCACCTTCTCACATATGTAATTAAGCACAAAACCATTAATTCCCAACAACCCTTACTCAGAAAGGTTAGAAACAATAAAAACTTTGACCCTGCCAAATTCCAACAAGAACTAAACTCATGTAATTGATCTATTAAAGAAGAAGAAGAGTTTTTTGTCAGAAGAAGGTGTTTTCGTGGTGTTATCCTGAATAGTTAATTTTTGCTGTAATTGATCTATTCTAAAACACCTCCCCTTAGAGGAAGCAGCAGCATACTTCAACAAATTCCTTGAGATCCTTGATTTGCATGCACCTGTTCGTTCAAAGAGAGCCAAGGCAAAAACTGTGCCATGGCTTTCTAAAGAGTCTAAACTCAAAATTACCCTTAGAAACAAAGCATGGGCTTTATGGCATTCTTCTAAAGACCCTGAAGATCACACTAAATACAGGCAATCCAGGAACGAAACCAAAAAATCAATTTTACAAGACAAAAAACAATACTTCTGTAATTTACAGACAGTAAATCAAAATAACCCTCAGAAGTTTTGGGCAGGTTTAAATAATCTACTACATCCTGGACAAACTTCAACCCCAATCCCTGCTGCTACTATTGATAAAACCCCTGAAGATGTTTGATAGTTTTAACCAATTCTTTACTGAGACAATTCAAGCCCTAGCTAGCCAACTACCTCCTAGCTCCCCTGTTCCTGAAAGTAGCACCCCTAGAAACCTACTCATGTTCAGCTTCCAACCAGTCACCACTTCACTTATCCGTACCTTGATCAAAAAATTAAAACCCACTACACTTTCTGCTGATCAACTCCCTGCCGAGTACCTACAAAAATCAGCTGATGCTATTGCTTACCCCGTCTTAATACTAATCAATCGAACCATAGTAGAAGCTAAAATTCTCACCATCTGGAAAATATCCCATGTAATCCCACTTCACAAAGAAGACAGCTCTACTGAATTCTCCACTTATAGGTCAATAGCTATACTCTCTCCACTTGCAAAGATTATGGAAAAATGTATTCATAGACAACTCGTGCACCACCTAATCCAGAATCACCTTATGGCAGACACTCAGCATGTCTTCCATCCTCATCACAGCACTACTTCAGCCCTCCTAGCCTTTACCAACACCATAAACCATAATCGCAACAATAATTATATATCCTCAGCCCTCTTCTTGGATCTTTCCAAGGCATTCAGTATGGTTGATCACCATCTTTTAATCCACACCCTGCAAACATTCTGTCTAGATACTGGAGCCCTTCAATGGTTTCAATCCTACCTGAATGGTCGACAGCAGGCTGTCGTCTGGCAGAACAAACTCTCTAATCTTCTATCCAACACCCTTGGAGTACCACAAGGCTATATACTAGGGCCCTTGCTCTTCTCCATCTTCATTAACAACCTTTATACTGTCATCCCAAAAGTCTATGATTCTAATTTGCTCAGCCACATCTCCAGCAGAGTTATGGTCAGCTACCCAGACTACATTTAATACAATAGAAAACTGGCTTTCTGAACATTGTCTGATCCTAAATCCCAAAAAAACTAAAATGCTGTTATTTTCACCAACACGTAGGTCTACGGCTTTCACCTTTACCATAAAACCAAATGATGGCACAATAATCTCCCCTGACCCCTCTACAAAACTATTAGGTGTCATCATAGACCATCTAAAATTTGAACTACATGTTAACCAAACTATCAAAACCATTAATAAAAAACTAGGGTCACTTTACATAATAAAAGCCTTCCTAACCACTCCAGCTAAAATTGCCATAACTCACTCTCACCTTCTTTCAACCCTTCTGTATACATCCCCTCTACTCTCGAATTTAAACAAGACTGTCCTTAAACTCTCAATTTGCTACAACCACATTGCCAGGTTTGCCACTGGGCTGCCTTTTAGGACACATCATTGCATCAATCTAAATCACCTTGGGTGGCTTGAACTACCCAGCCTAATCCAGTATAACCAACTGATTATGGCCTATAAAATCTTCTATAATCCGGACAATACTCCTGCACTTAAAATTATCATCACTCCCTATAACAATCCTAGACCGCTTCGATCCTCTAACAAACTACTAATTCAGACTAGCAAAATTAATAACACAGCTGGTGATTCTCTCTTTGCAAACTCTAAGTAGATTCTGGAACTCTTCCAGCCGATATAACCTTACTTTCCACCTTAGGTCAATTTAAAACTAGACTCAAACAACATTTGTCACTTAACTGGCTATGTCAATGTATCAAGCTTGGCTAACTCTCTCTAGAATGTGTAAAAATCTGTTAACCAGTTTACAGTGTAATTTAATTTAATCCTGACTTGTGCTCAGGAGTAACTGTAACCTGTGGAACTTGTTTAACTTGCTTACTTATGTAATCTCTATAAATAGTCTGTAATATGTAATGCTGTATCTGCTTACCCTTGGAGCTTTTCTCCCCGGGCCACTGCTGAAAATGGGCATGCATCCAGTCAGACTATCCCGGTCAACAAATGTAAAATAAAATAAAATAAATAAAAAAAAAAATAATATCATCTGACCTTTTCTTATGAGCTATCACCATGGAAGATACCCATTCATTTGGTTCATCCAGTGAACAAATTACTCCTAGCCACACCATTCTGTCTAGCTCAACTTCAACTCTGCCTTGCAGGGCTACTGGAACTTTCTGTGCTAGTCTGATGACTGGGCTTACATCATGATCTAACTTCATGGAGTACACAACTGGGAGTTTGCCTAATTTGTCTTCAGAAATCAGCATAGTCAGACAAAATAATTTGTGCAAAATTTTCATTGTTGCGTGTGCTTACATGGTAAACTTCTACATTAAATGAAAGCAGTCCCATTTTCAAACTGTCTGATGCCTAACAAATCACTACATGTGCCTCTTGACCATGTAAAATTGCAAGTCATAGCTGTTCCCAGCAGAATAACATGAAAGCACTACTGAGCCTTCGGTTTGAATTTCTTCACGACCATAAGCAACAAGCTTCGCACACTTTGCCAGATCAAGCTTCTCACCAGCTTTTACCTCAGCAAATATTTCTGCTGACATAACATTGCATTTTGAACCAGTAACAACCTTGAGCTCTACAGGTTTCCCATTACGTCAACCTTGAGCTCTACAAGTCTCCCATTAATCAAAACAGTACAAAACACTTCATTATTTGCCCACAAATCTACTGCATTGACTGTTTCAACAAGCACAGACACACCATCAACATAAAAAGCTTTCTAGATGATCAACTTGCCTCTTCAAATGCCCTCTTTTAATAAAAGTACGTGCCACTTTAGATTTACAGAACTTTCTGAAATTCCACTTTTTTTTTTTTTTTTTTTTAAACTTGTGTGGCACTGCTGCTCAATAGCTAAGCACTTCTGTCTCTTGGGCTCATGGCCATCTCCACAATTACGACAGCTAACTATGAGGCTAGTTAATGGTTTTACTGAGTCACCCCTCTGTTTACCAAGTGTGCCCTAGGTTTTAATGTAGCTGCCCTGGATTTTGCTGAAGTAACCATGCCCTTAGGCCTATCTTTTAACCTCATGCTGCATGCTATCATCATTAGCACTGGAAGGCGCAGCAAGCATACTTTTCTGATTTGTAAGAATATTTGTGTGCTTTAATGTGAGCTTATATATCTGACAAATCTCTATGTCCTTACTCAAAGTTAAATCATTATCTCAAAGCAAAATCTTTCTCCCTGTATCATCTTTAATACCACATGCCTATGAACATCGCTTAGATCACCAAATCTGCACGTGTTTGCCTTGTTTCTCAAATCAGTTATATGTGCTGCACAAGTTTCAACAGGCTTTTGATCTCATGTAAAATGTGTCTTTCCATTGTAATATTCATTTGGGGGTTACATATTTCTTTAAATTTATGTTTTAGGTACTCAGGGTCCTCCCACATTTCAGTCAGTACCACAATACGGCGACCTTCCCCCTCCCCTACATACACAGCTGGGGCATACAGAAATGAGCACACCCTTTCAGTGGCTTCTGAACCAGTCAAATTAAGCAGAATAAATGCCTTTGTACATGTCTTTATCAGAAAAAGCAACCTGTATGAAAATATTGTACTCTTGCTCAAACACTCTCCAGTTTTCTGCCATGCCAACAAATTGCTTTTAGCCACAGTACAGACCAAGCCCTTGTAATTATGTTTAAATACACCAGGTACATGAAAAACATTCAACTGCACAGTAATGGCTTTGAAATGACCATATTCAACAAAATAACTGTACTGTAATGTAATACTGCAGGCATTTGCGAACACCTTACAGGTTTTGGATATTTTGAAATGCTATCAATATGAAAAAGCACATTAGCAAAAAATTTGGTCATTTTTCCATTTTTTATACATTTTGTGTAATTTGGAAGTTATTTCAAGCATTTTTGTAAGCACGGAGTACTTTTATTAATAAATTGTAAGTTCACTTTGTTTGAATAGAAAGTCATTTTGAATGCTAATTTTATATTCATTGAGTAAAAAATAATTGAAACAAGTTTTAGTATCTGGAATTATCTTTCTGACCTATTTGCGAGTTGCTTGAGCATTGGATGATTCACTTCTGAATATTCAAAACCATGAGGCACACAGTCACAGTTTGAGGAAGTTTTACTTTCGATCCCATTCTGACACCATGTTGCTGGTCTTCTGTATTCAAATAAGGCAACAAGGCTTAGGTGTTCATTTAAGTCATTTATTATACACAAGCACATCAGGATGGAGGAGAGGAACATGAAACTAACTGACCAACTACTACACACACACGCACACACATATGCTTTCACTTAGGCTGATCACTCAAAATGGCACTCTACCTTTCACATGCTCAGTACGTATATGTAAGTGCCCATAGACAATGGCTCCTAAAAGTACACAACACAGTTTCAATTTCTGTGGCAGTTACTATAGATTGAAGTTAAGAAAAGCTCCTAAATGGAAAACCTCAGTATTAGATGCAGTACCCAAGTTCAGGCTAAACGTATTAACATCTTTACATGAAGATTTAGCAATGACTAAGAACTATTTATATGCACAACCCAGACAGACACAAGCCTGATTAACAGTAAAAACAATACTCCTACTTAAGAGCAAACGTGAAAGCTATCCTAAAAACTATAGACCAATAACTTGGCTTCCGATGATGCATAAACTATACAATGGAACTGATGGTGACCGTTTTTAGTCATTTAGAAGAAAAGTCAATCATAGCATTGAAAAGAATGGTAAAAAAAAGTCACGTGGAAAAAAAGGATCATTTGTTGTTAAATAAGTCAGAATGAAGAACTGTAAAAAGAAGAATCTTAAGTATGGCATGGATAGAAAACAAAATACCATCTGGCAGTATCCCACATTTATGAATAAAAGAGAGTACTTAGAAATGTACACTGTAAGATACACCTTACACTGATCGATTACATTACAGTGATAATGAAACAGTGGCAAACCACTTTGTGGTTACGCCATGATAAGGGACAATTTATTCCAGGGATTATAAATTCAAAGGGGGATATTCCAAGATGAGCGTCACCACTGCTCTTTAGTCTGGTCTTTAACCCATTAAGCTATCTACTTAACAGATTAGGTCATGGCTTCAATTTGGCTGCCAGAAAGCAACAAAGTGTAAAGATTTATCTTTTTGTGGACGATTTAAAACTGAAAGCACAACTACAAGTGGTCAAAACTTTCTCAGGTGATATAAGAATGTCATTTGGTCTTGATAAATTTGCAAAAGCAACCTTTAAAGCAGGAAAACTGCAACACCAAGAAAATATCAATCTGGAGCAGGAACGTGATATGAAAACTTGAGCAAGGAGGAATGGATACATTTTTGGGAATCGAAGGATAAACAATAAAACATGGACAAATGCAAATAAAACATAGTAAGGAATATTTTAGAAGACTAAAATTAATACTGAAAACAACTCTGGCATCTAGGAACAAAGTCCAAGCTATAAAGCTATTTGCTCTTCCTGTCATAACTTGCAGTTTTGGAGTGATTGACTGGCCCCAAAAGATATTGGATCAGTTAAACAGGAAAACAAGAAAAATGCTTCATGCTCATCAAATGTTTTTAAAAAAAAAAATATCAGTGTTTACCAAGATTATATATTCCCCATTCTGAACGAGGTATGGGCATTCTCGAAATTGATTACATCTATAGATCTGCAGTCATAGGACTGCATACATATCTGCTGGCCTCACGAGATCCAAATATAGTGAAAGTTTTAAAACATTAGGCGAATAAAGTCTAAGATTACTTCCCTGCTTAGTTTAGCAGAAGCATATTGGTGTCAAGCAGGAATGGAAATCAAACCAGCAGTAAAACAATCAGGCAGCAACTGTGTCAAAAAACAAAAAGAATGTAAGACGAAGGATCAAATGAGAAGGCAAGAAATGTGGAAAATGCATAAATATATTGTAGATGCAAACACAGAAAACTCTTGGAACAACCTCATGTCAATCAGGACCAAATGCAGGAATGGCTAAGGAGAGAAATTTAACCAAAAGATTAAATGTTAATATTGGCAGCCCAGGACAGTGGACTAAGTACACTTTGGTTTATAAAGTCCATTGAACATGTAGGAGAGACAGACAAATGCAGGTTTTATAAGGCAGACTTAAAACAGTCACAAGTTTTGCTGGGTATGATACACTAATGGCAGGAAGACTGTATACTGAAAGGCATAATAATGTGTTAAAGACTGTTGCACTGGGGATTGTGCAAACCTTATAATATTTAACTGCCACAAGCAAAGAACACTATAGCATTCATCCAGCATAAAAATGTTTCATGTTAACATTTTAAGAACCAGTTGCTAGATGGTTCAGTTCATATGAACTATGAATGGCTTTTGATTTGTTGTTTGTTATTGTTATTGTGCTTTACATCAATGTTTTAGTGGTACCACAGTCTGTTTTATTAAGTACATGATCAGATTTTTATAGACTGTGATCACACTCTGTAGTTTTACATCTAGATTAATAGCACTGTTGGCCATTATGAGGTGATTTTGATGGAATTAAAGTATACATTGAGTGTCTGAGAATTTTAATGTATATGCTAATGTGTTTTAGAAAATTAGTAACATTATAACCATATCCATAACCAATTTAACCATGCTCAGCATCAGCTGACAATATTCCTTCCACTTTTCTTCTACTAGCAGCTGACTCTCTTGCTCTCCCTGTATCTATCCTAATTAAATTGCTCTCTGTCTGAATCTAAATTCCCCTCCATCTGGAAACAATGCTACACTCTACCTAGACACAAAGGAGACGACTCCTCTGATATCTCCAACTTTAGACCTATCGCTATCCTCTCCCCTGTCTCTAAAGTACTAGAAAAATGTATTCATAAACAAGTTATGCAGTATCTAATACAGGAAAATCTGCTTACACCCACTCAACACAGCTTCAGACCTAAACATAGCACCACTACAGCTCTATTATCCTTCCTCAACACAGAGCCATGGATGACCATAAACTTATTTCTTGCCTATTCTTGGATCTCTTTAGACACTGTCTCACACTCTTCTGCTGCACAAACTGCATAACCTAAACTTCTCCTCTAATACTGTTGCATGGTTCTCCAGCTACCTCACTGATGGATCTCAAATGAGTGAGATGGCACTCTGCACTCTCACCTCCTCTCCCTGTCAAAATGGGTGTACCTCAAGGGGCCTTTACTTTTTAATATCTT
Organism: Protopterus annectens; assembly: GCF_019279795.1. Taxonomy (NCBI): domain Eukaryota; kingdom Metazoa; phylum Chordata; order Ceratodontiformes; family Protopteridae; genus Protopterus; species Protopterus annectens. The sequence continues at coordinate 91,830,826 of NC_056743.1, forward strand.
TACTAATCAGCTCTATACCTCCTGTCCTTAATCTTTAGCGCAATATGCAGATGACTCTACAGTCATCACCACAGCCAACTCTCCCTCTAAGCTTTTCTCAGCTACTCTGGCATCTTTTAGCTTAGTTGAAACATGGCTCTCCAACAAGCAGCTCATCCTTAACACTAAAAAAAAAACAAAGCTGTTACTCTTCCTACCTATGAAGTTTAACAATATTAGACACTCCTTCTCCATACAGTCCCTTAATAACACTCCCATTCAGGTAGAATCCAGCACTAAGCTCTTAGGCATAACCATCGAGGATCAGCTTAAATTTGACTTGCATGTTAATAACCATCAAAAAGACACATTCAAAACTAAGGCTCCTTTACCATAACAAGAAATTCCTTACTTCTGAAGCCAAGATTACTCTCTCTCTTACCTACCTTCTACCCAGTCTAATGTACAATTCTCAAATTCTCACAAATCTTAACTCAGCACTCCTGACCAAACTCAAATCTACCTACAAGGTAGCTAGATTTGCTGCCCAACAAACCTACAAATCCCATCACTGTCTCTCTCTAAAACACCTAAACTGGCTTGGATTACCCCACCAGCTTCTTCTCTCTCAGCTCCATATCATCCATTTTATCCTATACCAGCCTTCCTACTGCCCAGCACTATCCCCTCTCATCTCCCATTATTCTCCCTCCAGACCTCTCCGAAGCTCTAACCATGATCTACTATAAATCTACAAACCCAAGTCTTAATTTGTATGCAACATGTACAGCTATCACCCCATTATTGTCTGGAATAGGCTCCCACTAGAAATCAGGACCCTTACACATCCTAAACAATTTAAGACAGCCACCAAAGAGCACTTTAAAAGTCACTGGTCCTGCCACTGCACTCTGCCTCCTTAACACCCCCTACTTCTTATACCTTAATCTACTTTCTGCCCTTAACTCACTCTTCTCACTAGCTCTCTCTAACCTTCCTTGACTACTCTTTCTACTGTCTTCTAAAATCTATTAAGCAAATTGCCTCAGAGAAACATTGTATTGTAATTGTCTTGCCTTCACACAACTACATCATGATAAAACTGGGTTTTTGTAACCACTTGCCCCCAAAAACTATACTCATCTTAATGACATATTTCTTTTTATACATCTCGAAATAGTTATGCTATACTCCTGATTACTGACACTGTAGAACATTGTGTTGCTACTTAATGCATTGCAATAATCCTGTAACATTGCTGTTTAATGCTAATTTATAATGAAAATTGTATATGTTGGCGCTTTTCTCCCCTGGCCTCCACTGAAAAAGGGCCCTTCAGCTCAGTCGGACAATCCCAGTCAACAAATGTAAAATAAATAAATAAATATACAGAAGATTACAATGTTTAGATATTTGGTATTGTGTTTTAGAATATGTTTAATTGTACAGTCATTCACCTTTAGGAGTGGAGTGGATTCCTTTAAGGGTGATCTGATCGGTGGAATGAGATCTCTAACATCAATTGAATGACTACTATTTGATTGGTTAATCTGTAAGTAGGTACTTTATAAATTTGTGAAAGTAGTCTTGTACTTGGTCTAAAGAAGCAGGTAGTGTTAACCTGTTTTATTTTAGAAAAACTTATATCCTGGCTGTATTTCAGTACGAGTGCAGTTTTATTATTTTTGATATTATAATATTGAAGTAGCCAAGAAGCATTGGAAACATGAGCCACAAAGCATTACAGAAAATGTTTATATCAAATGGGATCAATCATTGCCAACAGTTTTTATATATGATGCAATTAAACCAGATATAGTAGTCAATGAAAAGACGACAAAAGTAGCATTGATCATTGAAACTGCTACACCCAGTGAAGGTAGTTTCTTGCGTAGAAAGACACACAGTCACAAAATACCAGGATTTGCAGGTAGAAACAAGGGCAATGTGGAAGGAGGATGCCCAAAACAGTTCCAATAGCAGTAGGAGCAACAGGTCTTATAAAAAGAATTTACAATTGTACTTAGATAAATTATCGATACATGCAATACCATACGAATTGCGGGAGGAGTCAATTCTGGGCACTTTGCAGGTGCAGCGAAGAGCACCTCCTGGCTAACAAAGATTGAAACGATACTAATTTCATGAATTTTAATCATACTTCAACTTAGAAAAGGGGTCCATTCCCATCATGGTATTAGAAACCCAAATGTCTTGGAGAAATTAAACTGCCAGACATTTCACACATCCACTTACAGAGCACGTTTATAAAAACACGCTACCTTTACAAGTTTAACCCAGAAATGTTTATTACTAACCTATCATCTATTCATTGAACTTCTTTAAACTACATAGTCCCCTTAGATGATGCATTAAAATGAATTCAATACTCTTTCCTGAATATCCTACCTCCAAGAAGAAAGATTAAAAACAACGCAATTTGGCAATCCAAAGAGTAGAATGCTAGTATAGGATAGAGAAAAAGCATGGAAAGAGCAGCAAAAATATAATCTCAATATCTTAAAGACTTCAGAATGCTTTGCGATTGTACTGAAAAGCAAATTAATGAAGACGAAATATATACTGTAACAACCCTCAAAATAATAGTAAATACAACCTTAAAAAATTCAGGACTGCCATTAAAAAAATCTTACATCCCTAACCCCACTCCCAATGACTCATCACTCAAAACCACAACACAATTCAGCTTTATAATTAGTATAACATCGCTAGTCAAGGATTTCCCAACATCTAATCCCAACCCTACCCAACAGCCACGTAATCACCACATCCACCTTCTCCCACACCTTTCAACTTCTTAGAGCAAAATATCTGCACAAAGCCATGAATAATGGGGGGACAACGGCCCAAAAGAGGGGCAACTTTTAGCACTGCTCTTACAAACTTAGAAAGTTGATAGAACAGGTTTTACATTACCATGACTTTTCTGAAAAGTATGAAGTCCGAAACTGAAATGTCTGTCATTTTCTGACTTCCATATTTAATGATTTGCCAGAAAACCACAATTTTATTAAAAATGAATCAAAAAGCAAAAATCTGGACATTCTGCAAAAATCTGTACAGTTGAGAGGTATGCCTTCACCTTTAAACCTGTGCCCACATCCTATATCAAACTTCTGTTATAACTCAAACCATGCTATACTTCAGCTTATGACCTTCCAAGTGAATACCTTAAAATATCAGCCAATGGCATTGCCTACCTTGTCTCAGTTATGACTAGGTCAGTCCAGGAATACCACATTCCCTCTCAGGAAAAAAAAAAAGTCACATTATCCCTCTGCACCAAGGAAGAAATTCAACGGACATTACTATCTTTAAACCTATGGCAACTTAACCCTCTCCAAAATACTTGCAAAATGTATTCAAAAACAATTACTAACCTATAGCCTGCAGGAAGAACCATCACCCACACAACATAGCTTCAATCCTTCCTATAATACTAACACTGCACTTCTAACCTAGATAGATACAGTCAATAATGCTAAATATAATGGCAAAGTACTCTCCTCATTTCTAGGCTTGTCTAAAGCCTTTGACACAGTTTGTCACAGACAACTTCTACTTCAAATGTCCCCATTAGGTCTCGCACAGCCCACCCTTCTATGGTCCAAAAGCTATCCAATAGGAATCAACCAGTAAAATGGCACTCCAGCCACTCTTCATACATCCCAGTCACCAGCGGCATACAAGGCTACATCTTCGGTCCTCTCCTCTAACAATCTGATGGATGACTCCACACTTTTACATCTGACCATGCAGCACACCTCCAAAACATTGGTAATGAAGCTTTAACAGCAACTGAAACATTGCTTTGCAGCTCAAAACTCATACTCAACCTTTAAAAAAAAAAAAAAACCTACTTTCCCACCCAAATCCCTACCCATGAAAAAAATACATTTTAAGTCCTTTTTCTTGATAATAAAACCATTGAAGTCACTTCTCATAGCAAATTATTAGGAATGATAGTGGATGATGACCTGAAACTCAAATTGCATATACAAAACTGTATAACAAAAAAAAATCATCAAAAACTAGGGATGCTTTAAAGAGCCAAAAAACATTCGTACTAACAACTAAAACTGCACTTGCCAGTACTTGTCTCCTCCCTACACTTTATGGTTTAAGGTTATCCTTACTAACCTTCAGGCATCCAAAAATCAAAACTTGAACAATGGTATAAGAAAGTTACAAAATTTTTCAGCAAATACCCCATTCAGAACCCACCACTATATAGCACTAAAAAGTGTAGACTGGTTAAAACTACCCCCATCAACGGACTTATTCACAGCTTCTTACCAACTATAAAATTATCCAGCAGTAAATAACATTCTGCACAACTATGCTCTTAGTCAGACTATCCAATGACCAGAAACCTTCAGTGTCTCCACAAACTCATCAAATCTGCTGGGCATAGTCTGTACTCATATCAGGTTATTAAGTTGTGTAATTCCTTATCTGTATACATCAGGCCAATACCCTTCCTCCCATCCTTTAAAACCATTCTGAGAGACTTCCTAGCCAAATGTGGGCTCTGTTCTAGCTCAGTAGGATAAACTATATCCCTAAATGCAGGAAAATACCTATTCAAACCTTTATCTCCTTACTCTCCCTTCTTCACTCACTTCCTTACTTCTAGCAATTCATCTCTCTGGCTCTCTAAGTATACCATAGACCTGTTTTTCTCACTTCTTATTGCAATTCCCATCTGCATTACACAAGCTTACCTTTAATTTCTGTATAAAGTAGCTTACATTTCTCTAACTATTAAATCATTGTCATACAACTTGTATTTATTCTTAAACAATGTTTTCATATTCTAATTTGGTGTAATTATCTAAAACTGTAGTTTTCTGCATTCTTTTTAATGACTGTAAAATTATTCTTAAAATATTGTACAATACTTTGGAGCTTTTCTTCCTGGGCCACTTCGGAAAATGGATTCCTACCCAGTTGGACTTGCCCAGTAATCAAATGTCAAATAAAAAATAAAATTGCTGGATAGAAAATCAGCTCACAAATAGAACCCAGATAATTAGGAGGGGAGGCACTACCTCTTCCAAATACCTACCACTATTGGTGCACCCCTGGTTTAGTGCCTGGGTTACTCATCTTGGGCAATTACTTCTTAGAGGTCAAACTAATGTTAACGGTTTGTGGCTGACCAAGTTTGCAGAGGGCTGTAAATTTTGTGCCATCATAAACTCTTCAGAGAGCACAAAGATCCTGCAAGAGGACCTTTCTCAAAAATACCCACCATCAAAAACAGACAATCTAGATGCCAAAAAATGTGCAATAGTCTCTTTCAGTAAGCATGACTTCCCTTTAACTATTACATCAACTCCACCAATGAAAATCTATCCAGTTGTTAGGGACCTGGGAACGTTGACACAACTGCTCTTTGGATTACCCTGTAACCACTCTTATAACAAAGAGCTCTTTCATTCCAAAGATTATTAGTTAGGGTATGGTGTCCAAGTCCAAAGATGAGATTATTCACCTGTATTCGGCACTTAAGCTGATCATGGAGTAAAATGCCCCCTTCATTATGTACCTGTCCAAATACTTGGGACAGCTTGAATGACCACAGTGCTAGCTCACCAAGAAAGTCAGGAGCCTAAATTATAAAAACTAAAATTGACCATCTCAAAGACTTTGGCCCCTTTAGCCTGTATGATAACAAGGGGGGGGCCATCTCTGGCTTGCATAGAGCCTCGATGGACCCTATCCTCTCAGAGCTACTGCTTTTCTACAAGTCCAATGGTGGTATAAACACCTGCTCAAGAGATCTTAATGTCTTCCATAACAAATGTTGCTAGGTAGAGAATACCACTTCTTTGTAATAGTCGTCCTCTCCACATAGAGCATAGTACTTTCATTACACTAGCCAGTCTGGTAAAATGGATGGGAAACTGCAAATTCAAACCAGTTTATCACCCTTTTCTCTGATAGATATGGGCAACATATAAATGTTCTGCCTATCTGTGGATTATTCATACTTAACCCACAAGGGTTAAACATTTCAAGAGAATGCAGGGCTAAGCTTGTGAAGATTTTCATGGATCAACAGTCTTGTAAGTATCTGTGAACCATGTACAATATGTATGGATGGCTGGTTATACTAGAAGAGGAGGGATGGCTGAGTGACCCAGGACACCAAAGTTCAAATACTGGGCATGCTCATTAAAGAAATGAATAGGGTGGAGGTACTGGCAGAGCAGTGCAAGATCTCCTTCGTCGGGCTTGGTTTTAGCAAAAGTGAGGCACCCTCTACTGAGAATATAGTAAGGGAGGGGGTGGTTGGAGTGGATTTTAATTCATAAAGGTCACATTCATGGCAGAGTGCCTGAAATAAAGTTTTAAAAGGTATCCCATCCAAATAGTGATGAATCATCTACAATCCACAATTTTATTTCCTTGCCCAATTAAAAACTATCCCGACTGCCATATGATGCCCTTCTCATCAACTGTCGCCCTCCAGGGGCTGCAAACTCATTTAATTCAATGCCAAGTTAAGACATCCTACTTGTAAAACGGGGGACTGGCCTTCCAGTAGACATACTGCAAGATTTTGCTTTCACAAATGTAGGAACAAATTGTGCAAAAGATGAAGGAGAAAGGTTGGCAATGGCTAAAAAAACTGGGGAAAAAAGTTATTTTCCTTTGCAGATAATTACAAGCCTAAGATGATGCTTAACTGCAAAGTGTACTATGTATGAGCTGTTTAGTATCCTACTTGCAATCAATACAAAATTGTACATCATCCATTACCATATTCTCCTCCTGGCACTAGCAGTAGTCTGGAAATGTCGATTTATCAGTAGTGTAGTACCTGCACTCATTTCTATAACAGCATTTCAGAAATGCACTTTGGTGTCTGAATAAGATGAAGCTAGTAGTTTGACACAATGTTTAAAAGCAGAAGTTAAATAAATCTTTTGCTCAGGTTAGAGCTGAGGGAGCGCCAGATCAGTGAATGGCACCAGCAACTAGAAGGACCTGCTTGGACTAACTATATCACATCCCAACTAGGGGCTCATACTCATTTGATCTAGTCCTTACCAATATAACCCCACTATGCTCTACATTTGTAGCTACATCACTGATCAGACCACCATTCACTATAAGGGTTAAACCCTTACAAACACTTCAGTCTTTGTAAATTTTTCAAGGGCAAATTTATTACAACTAGATGATGACATGATCAAACTGAAACACCCCCTTCCCTCGATGATCCCCATCTCACACACTTCTACATTTATGGATAGTTTCTAAGCCCACTTAAATGCTCACATTGTATTTGGATGATGGGGACTGTTCCCTCAAATTCATGAATAAACCTGTATGGTGAGATCTTAGTAAAAACAAATTATACAAAACAACAAATTTTGTAAGAATAAACTAAATACCTCAACATCCAAAAGTAAGCGCGCAAGGACAACTGAAAATTGCCACTTGTGCAAAGGAAAAGCACATAACCAAGTCACAAATATTAGAAGCACTAAGCTAATACACACAGTATATACACATCCCTAGAGGTGACGGCCAACACACTAAATGGTAAATGTAGCTCTAATTTTACACATTTATCTCTGTCCCTTAACTTTCCCCCTTTTCATTAGCACACTGACACACACCCAGGTAACATCAGAGCAAGTCATAAAAACACTCTTTCTAGGACAAGATCACTAGCTCCATGGATCCAGACAATGTGCCACAAACAACCTTATAGACTCACTACTTAGCTTATTCATGCCACAAACCCACTCACTCCCTAGTGAACTATAAACCTGTAAGCCTACCAAGCTTTATTTGTAAGGCAATGGAGTGCATCATTCTAGAAGTTATTAGCAAGAACTTCAGCATTCCACAATTACTTGATCCAAACCTGTTTGTGTTTACATAAGACAGATCCAACATCCTAAAGCTTAGTGGACTTTTGCAGTTAAATTGATGCCCAGTGTTTACCTCAGTTTGGCAAAGGCCTTTGACACCATCCCATATTCTGGAATTATAGACGAACTAAAATTTAATTCCCCTACGCAAACTGCTAGATAGCAATCTGGATAACTGACTGAACCAAATATCTTATGGTATAGAGCATGCTGTCAAAGACTATCACTACTAGTAGCATATCTCAGGATCAGTGATATTTTTCAAATTTCAAGGCTGATTGTAGGAACTGTGCTGATTAAGTCTGCCGAAACTCTAGAGCTATCAAACTCTCCAGCAGACTCCCAGATTCTCCAGGATTTATCCAACACATACAAAAATAGTTCCCAGACTATGACCCTACCTAATTGCCAAGAAATCTCGTATGGTGTCATCCATGCACTCAAGCAGATGGGACCCCTTTTTAAAATAAGTTATTAGGGACCTGAGCACTTTCATTGACAATGAACTATTCTTTGACCATTGTTTAATAACTCATTGGAAACCCTTTTCTCTAGCCAAACTAATCACCAGAGATCATGTAAATTAATGGATATTACCACTTTTTCTTCCATTATCAGGCTGAAGACCCATAAAAAATAATGCCCCTTTCAGTATCTCCTTGTCTAAATGGATGACTCAAAAATCCAGAGTTTCCTCAAAAAACAGCAATGCATCTTCTATATGCTACACAGATCTTAAAGCAGTTTCTCAGAGACTTTTGAGGAAGAACATTTGCCCAGCATTCAAAACCTCAAAGGATGGTCTCTCATGTGCCACCCTACGCATCAACAATCAAAATATCTGCTGAAAGTAAATAAACCTCCGGTGTAGCATAAACAGGATGTACTGGTGAGAGGGTCTCAAAAGATCCCCATTTTATAAAATTGGCTTCCCTTAACTGTAAAAAAGTAGCTACTTGACCCTCTTCAAATGCAATCTGGACAAATGGATGAGAAATCATAAATTTGCCCTCGGGTATGGACCCCTAAAGGCCTCATTAACCGGGAAAATTAGATGGTACCCTTCAGCAATGAGATAACGACTAACAAAATGAGATCTTGAGACAAGGTTACTAGTGATCCATGTGATAAGCAGCCTAGTATAACCATTAACCTTATGCTCACAAGTACACAAGCAGTCCGAACTGCTACGTTTTACAAAACAGAAACAGCAGATCATAACTGGATATGAAGACGCTAGTTAGTGTTCAGTAAATTCTAACGTATTGGGACATTCAACCTTTCCTTCTTCGCTTTTAAAATAACTGTACCTCTCCAAATGTGGAGTTCTTACATTTGCAACAATTTTAATTTAGTTATCCATTGACATTTGATTACCAGGAAAGTTCAATGGGTAAGGTGCCCATTTTCAGCAGAGAGAAAGGGAGAAAAGCTGCAAAGTATTGCAAAAACATTTTAAGTTTAGCTTTAAAACCTTCAAAAATACAAAAACATCTACAGTTTAATTATACCAAATTAGACAAAGTGAAAACATTGGTTAATAATTGCTACAACTTGTAGGACAATGATTTAATATTTAGAGAAATCTAAGACCGTTTAGAGACAAATTAATGTAAGTTAGTATAATACAAACCGGAAATGCAATACGGAGCAAGAAAATAAGTGGGGTTCTAGCATATTCTGAAAGGCAGTCAGGAGAGACAAACCAATTGAAGAAGAGAGTGAAGAAAGGAGGGTAAGGAGGTGTAAGGTATTAATAGGTTGTTGTTGTCTCTTTTGGCTTTTCCCAGTTAGGGGTCGCCACAGAAGAACTCCGGTCCACTAATGATTGGCAGTAGATTTTTACCTGCCAAGTTACCAGCCCTGATGCACAACCTTCAACGAATGTCTCCATGCAGAAGATGCTCTAGTTGAAAATCGAACCGGACAGCGTCTTATTGAAGGGCGACAACGCTACCACAGCACCACCACTGCAGTATATAATTTAGGGATAAAGCTTATCCCAGTGTTGAACAAGAGACAGATTTTGACTGGGAAGTCTTTCAGAATGGTTTTGGAAGACCTTGATGGATGGTATTGATCTGATGGATTTAAGTTAGTAGTTCTGTGCCTTAGCAACATGGCACAAGTACAGACCATGCCCAGCAGATCTGAAGAGTTTGTTGACAGAGGCGTTTTTGGTCACTTGATCATGAGTGACTGACTGGGAACATAGTTGTGTAGAACAGCATTTACTGCTGGACAAGCAGATGGATGCTGAATAATTTTATAGGTGGCAAGAAGCTGTGCATGTTAGAGGAGGTAGTTCTGACCAATTTATGCTTTTTAATGCTATACAGTGGTGGGTTGTGAAAAGAGATATTTGCTGGAGATTTAGCCACTTCATTTCAGCATGCAATAAGTTTTGATTTTTGTGACCCCCCCCCCAAACTTTAATGAGGATGGGAGCTTTGTAAAGTAGTGAGGGGATAGGCAAGTAGTGGCAAGTGTAGTTTTAGTTGCTTTGATGAGAAAGTTTTTGGATCTGTAAAGCATCCCTAGTTTTGGGTGATTTTTTTAAGCAATTTGGTATATGCAGGTCCAATTATTAGCGATGATAGTGGACAGTCTTAAATTTGCTACGAGAAGTAACTTTAATAAACGCATTAAAAGAAGATTTAATTTTTTTTCATTAGAGATTTGGGGAAAAAGTAGTAGTTTCTTTTTTTTTTGGGGGGGGGGGGGTTGATCATGAGTTACAAAGTCATGTTTCAGTGGCTGTTAAAGCTTAGAGTATTTTTCCCCAAATGTTCTAAGTTGCCAAATGTGTACACAAGTGTGGAGCCATCTGCATACTGTATTAGGGAACATACTTCACAACCTCTTAGGGCAAGAAATCTGGACAATGCAGTAAATAATGGGGAGGCAAAGACCCACAGATAGGGACAATTCTTAAATATTGCTCTTACAGATTTAGAAAGTTGATAGAGTAACAGGTTTTGCATTAGCATGGATTTTCTGAAGGGTATAAAGACTGAAATTCAAATGTCTTTCAATATTTTCTGACTTCAGTCCTCAATGATTTGCCAATAATTTGCCAGAAAAAAAAATGTATGAGCAACAGACTAAAAATGAGGCACAAATCCGGGCATTCTGCAAAATCTGGTCAAATGAGAGGTACGTTAGGGAAGCCTCTGATGCAGAGGGTGTTAGTGAGAATGTTGAACAGGACGGACCAACAATACAGCTTGGTGGTACACCAGTGATGAATGGGAGCTAGGAAGACAGGTAGAGTGCCATCTTACTGATACCTATTGGACAGGTTGCTTTTAAACCAAAGAGTGAGCAGAGTTAGATCTAATAAGAACATCGGAAGTAGAAATTTGTTGTGACAAATGGTGTTTATGGCTTTAGACAAGTCTAGATATAAGGAGGCGACTACTTGGCCATTGTCTCTAGCTTTATTGACAGTATCTGTAAACATGAGAATTGCAGTGTTAGTACTATGGGAGGGAGGGAAGACATGTTGTGTGGGTGATGGTAGTTCTTCCTTTTGGAGACAGGTTAGCAATTATTTTAGAGTATATTTTTCAGATTTTGGAGAGGGTGAGAAGATTGCTATAGGTCTAAAGTTAGTAATGTCTGCTGAACTTCCTCCTTTCTACAGAGGGATAATGTGTGACTTTTTTCAGAGAGAGGGAATATGGGATTCCTGGATTGATCTATAAGGACTGTGACAGGATAGGCAATGGTATCAGCCTGCTAAACATGAACTAAAGAATTGTTACACACAATGTAGGTTCAATGAAGTGCTATAGCTTAGAAGTAGATGACATGATGGTAAGGAGGCTGGACATCCTATGTATCCAGGAGACAAGATGGAAGAGCAGTGCAGCAATCCAGAGTTATTACTCAGGAGGACAGGCTAGAAATGGTGTGGGAATTGTTGTGAGGGAGAAGCTTCAGAAGGCAGTGAGATCATCAGAACTAGTGACAAACTCATGCCAGACTTCAGTCTAATGATAGGGTAGTTATTCATAATCACAGCATAATATTCATAATCATAGCAGGGTCATGATCGTGAAAAAAAGAAGTGCATTCAGACAGCAATTGCAGGACCTACTAGATAAAGCAGAACAGGAATTGGGTGTTGATAATGGGTAACCTGAATGCACATATTGAAACAGAACAAGATACAAGGACTGCCTGGGTCAATATGGGTGGGGCAACATGATTAAAAGAAGAACCATTCGAGACTTCCATCTGGCAAATGGATCGATAATAGCCAACACGTGTTTCAATAATACAATCAATCACAAGATCACAAACAAGAGTGGCCAACATGCAACTCGGTTGACTTCTGCCTAGTAAGGAAATGGCACTGGGATAGAACCAGTGATTGCAAAGTCATCACCAGTGAAACAATTGTCCCACAGCATAAACCACTGGTTGACACAACAGGTTGCAAGAAGTGGTTAGAGAAGGCTCTAAGGTCAAAAGAAACCAGGCTGAAGACCTGGAAGTTGAATAAAAGGAACAGTTCAAGGGATTACTCAGGGCTCTATCACCGAAAAATGGCATTACCTCAAAATAGCATGTGTGAGGACTACAGAACAGATGGAGTTGAGGCAGGTATGGAAATAAGGTACATAAGAAAAGCCAGTGGAGAAATGCAAAAGTCCAAGAAGTCATTAAAAGAAAGGTGGTGTGCAAGAAAATGTGGGAGATAGAAAAGACGTACCAAGCTAGGAAGGAATACTGGTTGGCTAACAAGCTAGAAAAGGAGCTGAAATAGCAAAGAACAATACATCAGAGGCACTCTACCAGCTTCTGGAAAGTAAGTCAGTAGAAGGCACAAAAAAAAACTACAAGTTAAAAGACAAAGATAAAGAAGATAGACACCTTTCATAAGGGATACCAGCAATAACCTGATTCAGTCCATGGGACATGAAAAGCAGATTGAAGTAATACTTCCAGCAGCTTCTGAAGGGAAGGAGAAAAAAAAAAAAAACAAGCTGCACTGCCCCACACATAGCCTTCAGTGACCGAAGAGGATGAGCCCACCATAGAAGTAAGAACAACACTAAGGAAAATTAAGTCAGAGAAAGCAGCAGGCTCAGATGGGGTCACAGCAGATATGATAAAGATGCTGGGTAAGACGGGAGAAATGGCTCCTGAGGGTACTCACAGCAGTATGGAGAGAAAGGCATACCCCAGATGACTGGATAATAAGCATAGTAGTGCCAGTGTTCAAGAACAAGGGAAATTCACAACTGTGGGCAGTACAGAGGCATCAAACTCCTGTCAAATTGCATGACAATTCTGTAGTGTGTGACTCATAAATGAACATGCATAGTAGTAGAAAGTAAGATGGGAGATTAACAATTCAGATTCTGATCAGGATGCAGCTCAAATGACCCTACAGTTGCAGTGAGACAGTCAAGAAGCAAGAGATAAAGAGTCCAACTGGGCACTCCCAGACTTGCAGAAAGCAAATGACAAGGTCCCAAGAAAGCGGATTTGGGCAACCCTGCGATGGTTCAGTCTCCCAGAAATACTGGTAGAATTAGTGGAAGCTATATACAAGGAACCAATGACTCAAGTATGAACAGTTTTGTCTCCCCCAGAGGGGATCCCATTGGGACTGGGTGTGCACCAGGGTTCAGCTCTGAGCCCACTGCTGTTCATACTGGTGAGGGACATTAGCAAACAGGTCACAGGGTACAGATCAACAAAGCAGATGTGGCATTACAGGCAAATTGAACAAGAGCTTCAGCAAAGGATAGAGGATTGGAATGCAAAACTGAAGGCACATGTGATGAAAGGTAATACAGTAATACAGCTGTAAAGGCAGCAAATGGTGGAATTCAGAAGCTGAAAATTGAGAGAGAAGGGGAAATAGTGGAACAGGTTAACAGCCTCTAATATCTGGGAAGGGTGGTTAAGGAGAGGAGAAATCTGAATAAGTAGTTCAAAGCTAAAATCCGAGGGCCTGCAGCCAACTAGTAGTGCCAGATGTAGTATATAGCAGATGAATGCCAAAGCAGCTGAAAAGTAAAGTGTACAAAACAGTGGTGTAACCAGTACTTTTATATGTTATGTAAACCTGGGCAGTAAGGGCATAACAGTTAAGGAAGCTAGAAGTCATACAGATGAAGTGCCGGAGATGGGTGGTAGGGTGCACACTGCAGGACAGAAAGAAATGAAGACATATGAGCAGAAGCCAAAGTAGCTCTAATTCAGAAAAGAGCTAAGAGAACAGGTTATGGTGGTTCCAGCACAGGTGCAGAAAAGTTGAAGACAATCTGGTGAAAATTCAGAACACACAGGAAGAAGGCAAGAGGAAACAAGGTCATCCAAGAAAGAGGTGGATGGATTGTCTGAGAGAAGACTTGCGAAAGTTAAGCACAAGTGTCGAAGGCAGGAGTGGCATTAAATACAGACATTTGAGGACAGTTGACATGACACCATGTAGAAAATGGGTAAAAAGGGGTTTGATGAAGATGATGCTCTTCATGTTAAAACTTGCTTACATTACCTGACAAAATTCTGAGTGAAAATTTCCGGGAGTTGGGCCTTGTGACGGACGTCCTGCGGCATCAGGTCTACATGTACTGATCCCAGGCTCTGAAAGGAAAGGTAGAAAAATTCTACCAAACTAATTATATTACATTACTATTGCATTGTATTGTAATATAATAAATACTATTTATTACATTGTTTTGTATTTGGGAACTTGTGTGGACAGTGACCTAACTTTTGGCCAACATGTATCTTGTTGCAAGTCCTTCTATATTGCACACCATATAAACAAAAGGTGTGCATGTCTAGAGCTAGGGAAGTCATTCTCCCTTTTACTCAGCCATCATTATTCAAATCATTGAATATAATGCCCCATTTAGCATGCATCTGTCCAGACACATCCAACAACTACAACACCCACAGAGATAACTTTCTAAAAGGATACAAGGCCTAAACAAAATGCCCTTCATCGGCCAACTCAAGCCTTGTTCATAATACGTTGTATCCTACAGACTGTTAACAGGTGAACTGTGTCAGCATACAAGGCATCCTCTGACCCAGTACTGATGAATTTACAGATTTACTGCACATTAGCAAGTCAAATGGCATCAAATACTCTGTCTAGGGATCTAAACCTTTTCTGCAACATCAACAGAATGGTTTGGAGGGACATCTCCGAGGATACTGTTACTCTGGAACAGACTCCCCAAATCACATAAAACACAGTTCATCCCTGTCCATATTCAACAGCAACCTGGGTCTATGGATGGGAAACAGAACGGACTGCCCCCTGTATTACCAATGAACACTAGCAGCTCCTAAATAAGTTATCACATGAATGTGTCCCCCTCAAATTAGCTATGGTATGATCACAGTTATTCTCATTGTAAGTAATATGCAACAATTGATCGTAGGATATTCAGCCACAAAAGACAAATTAGCTAGGCTAAAAATGGCCCACAGTGGAAGCTATCCTAGTACTTTCCCGTGAACCTTTACTGAGGCAAGTTAATACCTATTCCTAGAGATGGAGGAAAGACCACAGTGAGTCAGAGCAAGAGAATATGGGGTACTGTATGAATTGAAAGATATGGTAGGAAAGTTTATGAATGCAAGTTCAAACTAGGTTTTGCAGGATGTATACTGATAGAGAATCAAATTAATTTGCTCAGATAATTTTTTCCATAGAGTAAATTATTGTAACCGTACTACACTGATGAGCACAATGTAAAACCAGTTTACTATCAAAATTTTGAATGCCATTATGTGAACTTTGATTGTCGAAAGGCAGTTTGTCAAAGTCTCATAACAGTGATTCGAAAATGTCTAACCCGCAGCAGCAAATGCTAGTGTGCATTTGCTGTTGTGAGACCAACATAACGATTGGACATTGTACTACTGTGAAGATCAGGAACTTTGCCCTTTTCCTCATTGAAGTGCTATCTTGGAGTTGCAATATACAAGTAGTAGGGGATGTGGGGGGTGCAAAACATGTGTTGATCACCACCAGATGTTGAGACAAGTTTGAAAAATGTCAATTCGATTTCGAATCAACTTTTTTGTTTTATTTTGAATGGTCGATGTTGTGAATTTCAACAATGTTTTTTGAGTAAGTAATTACTTACATTTTCAAAATTTTCATAGTAAAACTATAAAATCATCACTTATTGTATTAACCAGTACATCAAGAGAGAAAATAAAGTTAAACTGTGTAATACATGAAGCTCAAAACTTTCTGAATTACAACTCTTCCCTCATTCCCCCTTTCACTTCTACCACCATACCAGTTAGTCCCTCAATTATTTTAAAAATATTTTCATTCTATCTTTTTATGCCCTCAATAAAGCTTTCCAAATGACACCCGTTCCTATGCCCATCAGCTCATTCATTCCTTCCAGAGTCAGATGCTTCAGACTATGCCACAGCCATACAAATTATTCATTCCCATGTGGAGGGGTTTTGTGTTCATCAGGCTCTGTTCTCCTGGAAGATGAAAGTCAGTCATTAGGAAGTGGGCCTCCTGCTGGCCCCAAGGAGGTCCCCACTCCATCCTACTTAACCATTCCCAGTAGGTAGTCTGCATACAATGGCTACCTGTTCAAGGAGAAACATGCATATTACTAAACATCATACTCACTGCTAGATCTCTTCTGTTGGCTACTATCGACACACCAGGGATCATCAGTAATGCTGCAAGACTAGCCACCACCCTACACCCACCACGGGTGATCTAGAATCACCAGCTTAAGCCCATCCACCACCCACAAGGTCCCTTTAGTGTCTGCACTACTGACAGACACGTTCCTTCTACAATCCTTTCCCTATTCAAAATTTTCGCTAGTACAACACAGCATGTTAAGTTCTGCAGAATCAGACACCTGGACTTCAAGCAATGCTTTGTTATCTTGTTTTGTGGAGAGAGTTTTAATCCCATGTTTCTTGCTCCCTACCCTGAACCTACTTTTCCACACCAAACCAGTAAGCAATGAAAAAAAGACAAACCCTCTGTAACAAGAAGCAAAAGGAGGGAAGTTCCACTGTATCCACTTTATTAACCAACAGGCTACGGATTGAGCCAGGTTAGTAGCAACACATGAAGCAACAGAGACCATACAGGTGCAACTAACCATAGGCAAAACTGCTATACAACTGGTAACATGTTACAGACCACCCTCCCAATCTCAAGAACCCCACTCAGCCTTCCTGAAGACATTGGAGGATATGAATGTATCACAAAATACCATCATACTGGGAGACTTCAACTACCCAAACATAGATTGGGTACATTATTCTAGCCCTAATACCCTAGCCCAAAGGTTCCTGGAATTCATAAATTCAAATGCACTGGAACAACTAGTCACCTCTCCCACTAGGGAGAAAATATACTAGACCTGATCATCACAAACATGGGGACAAAATGCTCCACACCGGAAGTATACCCCTCACTAGTGAGATCTGACCACAAACTAATCACCCTGGATATACATATCCCACCTCCACCCCCAGCACAAAAGACCACAGTGAAAAACTTCTCAAAAGCAGACTTCACTCTTCTTAAGAAGGAGATTGTATCCTTTAAGCCCACTGTGCCAGTGGATACCACATCCCGCAATGCCGAATCCTTCACAAATGCTTTCTATGGACATATCCAGGAATGCATGGATCATGCAATCCCAAACAAATCCAAGTCCCTCTCCACCAAATGTAAGCGTCCTGTCTGGTGGACCTCAGCCATAAACAAATTGTATAACAAAGGAAGGAAGCTACTGCACGTCAGAGCGAAATCCCATCAACATTAGCAGAAAACTACATTCTCTCAAAAACATCCAAGGCAAACTTTGAGAGAAAAATAGCTAAGGACACTAAAGATAACCACAAAGTCTTCTTCAGCTATGTTAGAAACCTGGGCGGAAACCCTCAGATATTCTCTGAGTTGGTTCACAACAACAAAAAATACACTGAACCCACAGATATTGCTAACATTCTGGCTGACAGGTTCAGTGCAAACTTCTCGCCTCCTTCACCCCCAAAAGAAGAAATACTTATCCCAGCTGAATGTAATCTCCCTGTCATCGCAGATGTCCAAGTGAGAACCGCCCTAAACAAAGCAAAAAACACAGCATCAATGGGACCTGACGGTATCCTGGGGTGCGTGTTACGAGAACTCCAAGAGGAGCTAAACCCACACATAAAAATGCTATTTAATCTTAGCCTTACTTCGGGTTATGTACCTGTACACTGGCGTACAGCAACAGTGGTCCCACTCCACAAGGGGGGTGCCTCTACAGACCCTGGAAACTACCGCCCCATAAGCTTAACTAGCCTGGTCTGCAAAGCTATGGAAAGAATCATTATGGAACTCATAAACAGAGACATAGGGGACCTACAGACACTTGACCCCACCCAGTTCGGCTTTGTGAAGGGCAGATCCTGCCTTTTAAACCTGGTTGACTTTTTCGAAAGAGTCACTAGAGCCATTGATGAGGGCAAAGCAGTCCATACAGCATACCTGGACTTGGCTAAGGCCTTCGACACAATACCCCACTCAGGCATCATAGATAAGCTAAACAGCTTAAAAGTAAACCCCTGTGTCACTAGATGGGTTGCAAACTGGCTAAAGGACAGAACCCATAAAGTTAAAATCGCTGGAGCAATGTCAGACTCAAAGCCAGTCACAAGTGGTGTCCCACAGGGATCTGTCCTGGGACCCCTCTTGTTCGGCATTTATTTCTCAGATGTTAAAGCAAACATGGGAGGGCTGTGGCTGACAAAGTTCGCAGATGACTGCAAACTAGGTGCCATAGTTGATACACCAGCTGACACACATCCTACAAAAAGGCCTCACTGAAACGGACAACTGGTGCCGTAGTCACAGCCTTAAACTAAATGCCAAAAAATGTATAGTCATCCCTTTTGGAAAAAACAAAGTACCCACAAATTATCACAGACAGCAACCCACTGAGTACAGAAAAAGTAATCAGAGACCTAGGGACCCAAGTAGACAGCGACCTCTCATTTGCCACCCACGTTGCCAAAGTGGTTAGAAAAACATTCTACCTTGCACACCTGATCATGAAGGGATTCACATCCAGATCCAAGGATGTCATTGTACCCTTATATTACTCCATCATCAGACCCATGATTGAGTACAATGCCCCATTTGGTATGTACCTCACCCGGCATTTGCAACAGCTGGAGAGAGACCACAGAAGTACCTCACCAAAAGGATCAAGGGTCTCCAACATATGTCTTATTCCACCAGACTAAAGAAACTTCAGCTCTATTCAGTGGCATACCGCCTGCTCAGGGGTGATCTCTGCCTGACGTACAAGGCCATGTCCAATCAGGATTTGATGGACATGCTCCACCTCAGAAAATCCAAATCCATCAGGACCACGAGAGCTAAAGACTTAAACCTCGGCACAAGTATGAATAGGACATGCTGGAGGGATAGATTCATAACTCAAAGGCTTCCCATGCTTTGGAACAGGATCCCAGTTCGTATTAGGCAGAGCCCCTCACTAACTCTCTTCAAGAGAAATCTTGACGAGTGGATGGGAGATTGAAAATTTACCCCAGGGGTCACATCTGAGTCACTGCTAGACAGGGGCACAGTAAACTAATTCTTTTATATAAGGGGACCTTCATTGTGTCACTACTAGACAGAGGCACAGTATTCTAGATTTATTCTGTACATTTTTGTACCATTTCATGGGGTGGCAAAAGCCACATCACTATGGCTAGGCTTACAAATGCCCCAGGGCAGATAGCCTAGTACTATGCTATGAAACTATGAGCGCTTTTATAAGTTTATACCACAACTTCATCAGAATCCATACAGCAACTGAAAAGTAAGTAACTCCTCAGTTAATCACCTGACCTAGTTATCTCCCAAAACCTTGGTTAAAGTTGTTCACACTTTTTCTGACTAAAAATGTCAGTAACTTATCTTCTGCTTCTAACATTGTTTTAAGCACCTTGCCCCCCTGGTAACAAACCTTGGTCGCTCCCCCAAGGTCTCTCATCCCTTCAAAGCCTTGAAAGACTAGTTAATAATTATCTATTTAACTACAGAATTAGTCTTGGGTATAGGTGGTAATAAAGGAACAAGAAAGGGTGTCACTTTTGTTATCAATTTGTTTAGACTTAACTCTTTCATACAAAATGGCCTTAATTACCGTGGTGGTGGTGCTGCGGTAGCGTTGTCGCCTCACAGTTAGACGTTGCCCGTTGGATTCTCAGAGCGTCTTCTGTGTAGCGACATGCATGAATGGGCATTCCTTCATTGAAGGTTGTGCGCTAGGCCCGGCAAGCCAGTACGTAAAAATCTACTGCCAATCATTAGCGGACCGGAGTTCCGCTGTGGCGACCCCTAACCGGGAAAAGCCGAAAGACACAAACATACAAAATGGGCTTAATTAACCCCCATGTCTAACTGAAATCTCCCCCTGAATTTTGTCAATAACATCCCCAGGGTAATTTCTTGCCAAAAATATGTCTGCTAACTTGACACTTTCAAAGGAGGCTTCATCTGCAACCCTACTGGCCAGCCTTATAAATTGTCCCTTTATAATACCTTTTTCCTGATGACAGGTGGGCGACAGCTGTCATAATGCAGAAGACTGTTAAGAGTAGGTACTTTTCCTATAAATATTACTTTGTATAACCTTCTTTATCTCATATTTTGTAACCAATATGTCTAAATAACAAACTTCTTTCCTACTATAGGGTATATCTGAATTTTAAAAAGGAAATGATTGAGTGAAAAAATCTAGAAAATGTCTAGTTTCAATCTCACTTGAATCCCATGCTATAAACATATCATCCAAATACCTGGCATAAAAATGCCAGCCAGGTACATAACTTCTATTGAATAAAAAATGCTTCTCCCATTGCAGGAGTACTATATTTGTAAAGACAGGGGCACAACTCCCCCCCCCCCCCCATCACTACACCCTTTTTCTGGTGGAAAAACTGTCAGTCAATAAACACAATTGTTTTTTAGAACCATCTCTAATAAATGTGTGCAAAACAATTTCATTGTTACTAAAGGCCTTTGATTCCATTAAAAATTCATGGAACATCTTCAACCCTTCATCCTGAGGAAAAATATTTAACAGGTTGATCACGTCAAGTGTTACAAATGCTAATTCTTGACTGCAACGTGCGTTTCTCAAGTTATGTAAAAAAATCCCACAAGTCCCTAATAACACGAGTTTCTGCCTGAACAAGGGATTTGACTTTCTGGTCAATAAATATGGCTATAGGATATGTAATAGACGTACTACCACTAATAATTGGCCACACTGGGGGGTCAATCAAACATGAATTTTTGGGATGCCAAACGAGGTAAATACATGGGGAAATTTTACTTGTAAATATTCACAAAGCTCAAAGGAAATCTCCCCTTGATCAAACATCTCCTTCAGAAACATTCTAATTTTATTGTAGGAAATGTTAATAAAGTTTAAAGAGGTTTGTTCATAAAAATCGTTGTCAAACACGTTTTAAACCTCCTATCAAGGTAATCCTTCTTAGACCATCACCATCCCCCCTCCCTTGTAAGGTTTCATGAGTTGTATCTCTTTGCTGGCAATAAGTTCTTTAAGCAACTTTCTTTCACCTTCACTCAAGTTGTAAACATTTGAATCCCTATGTTGTTGTGTCAAGTCTTAAAATTCCACTCACAAATCTTCTCAAACATTAACAAAGGCATAACTAACTGAAGGTTAAAGATACTGCTTTTACATAACACATTACTAGTGTAAGAATTTAACACCCTAAAACTATTTTAAAATTGAGCTTTCTTAAAAAAAATGCAAAAAAGTATGTAAAGAGCACTGAACCACGGCTGAATAAAATGCTGATTTAATGAAATAAATACAACAGTGAGCGCTTTTGCAGTCATGCTGCTTCCTAAGACGTCTGCATTTTATTTAGCCATGGTTCAGTGCTCTGTACATACTTTTTTAGATATTTCTCCATTGTGAGAGAACCGGTTTATCCACACAGCCTACTTAGTTTTGTTGACTTACTTAAAAAAAAAAAAAGCTTTAAATCAATGTCTCAATACAAAAAAAAGCTGTTGGCACAAAAGTCAATCCTTTAATAAGAAGCGAACCGAGGTAGTCATGAAATTCACAGAGTAATTATAAATTTTAAAATCACCACTCCGGTTAGTGAGAACGCTAGGAATCAACCCCATTACAGTACCTGAAATATCAGGGGCCTCCTCCAATTCAACTTCAGCTTCTAATGGTAGTTCTGTTGCCTGTTCCCCTCCTCTTCTCCTCCCCTGGTTCCAAGGATGGGAATAATAGTTCTGTTGCTGTGGGCCCCCTTGAAAATTCCTCTGTGAGCCGTTTAAACAGTTGTGTATCCTTTTGGACCTTCTTGGTGGAGGCTGCTCTAAAGGGGCAGCTTCCACCTCCTCATCACTAACACCTTCCAATTGATTGGCTGCTGCCCCCAACTCACTCGGTTCTCGATTGGGACTAATGTTCAATGATGTTGGCTTAGTATAGGCTCTCCCCTGCAAATACTCAAGTCTGTTATGCTCCAGTTTGTGAGATTTCCATCTCTACACATCAGAAATAACTGAGTCAATCTTCTGAAAAAATATTATACTCTTCCCTTTGCACATTGAATAATAGTTTTTAATTATAGAATCCAACTGGTCCATTTCCTTGACCAGTGAATCTATCATAATCTGATAATGTTTATGCAAAATGTGCAGGAGTTCCACCCCTTGTTAAAGAACTATACTAGTTCTGAATGCAAAGGGGAACCAGCAACCATACCATTAGGGCACTTTCAAAGACGAAGACCCTTAGGTATTCTTTCAGTATTAATGCATTTGCTTAAGAACACATTCTCTACTTGAAGCTTCTTGCACCGTAATAAGACATTTTCAAGTTGAGTAGTAGAGTCTTTATATGTAGCTGTGCCACTCGCACCTTGAGTTAAATGGATGGTGGGGAGTAACCAACTGTCCATATTCATAGGTAGGTACTACGCTATTGGCCCTAGGGCCTATATAAGCCTAGCCAAATGGTACCCTGGCTTTTGCCACCCAAGAAATTTATGAAAAATTAAAGAAAATTATGTTGACATAATCCACATCTCCTCCAGCGCTAACTGAACAATTAGTGCCCAAAACCTCTCTCAAACAAACTGGAGTGTTTAAATATTCGTTGGAACATTGACCCAATGTGCCAGTTACTCCATTACTTTCTAAATGCAGCTATACAAGTTTCGTTAACTGTCCAACACTAGAGTGTAGTTCTTGCAAAGTAGGTACAAGCAATGTAGACGCTTCACTCACTCCCACTCCAGAGGACATGACAAACTAAACCACACCAAACCAGTAATAAACGAAAAAAAGACAAACCCTCTGTAACAAGAAGCAAAATGAGAGAAGTTCCACAGTATCCACTTTATCAACCAACAGGATACGGATTGAGCGCTTTTATAAGTTTATACCACAACTTTATCAGAATCCATACAACTGAAAAAAGTTCAGCTTAAATAATTAAATGACCAATTAATCACCTGACCTAGTTATCTCCTAAAACCTTGGTTAAAAGTTGTTCATTTAAATATACAAAACTTTATCTGTCAACAATAAAAAGTGAACGTTACACATATATTATTACCTAAAATTTATATAAATATACCTGGGTATGTTAAAAATAAAAGTTGATAATAAACATGATAGTGTGGTGAAACATTACATTTAAACATAATACGACCTTAATCTTAATGCACTAGCTATTGAAATGGATTCATTCAGGCCAGGGGAAACTGGTGTTCAACCTTAGTTGCCAAACAACATACTTTTCTCAAGTTGAAAGTTCATTTCAAGGCTCAGGTATACAAGCTGTTACCATTTATATTCAATCCTTATAACAGATTAGTCATGAATACGGATAAT
>NC_056743.1:91859651-91862373 GCF_019279795.1 Protopterus annectens
CAGCTGCAGAACATGTCAGGGGTAGAATATTTTATTAGTTGCAGCATTGTCCAAAAGCAATATACAATTGCTCTCCTTAGTAACATTAATTTTACTGCACAAGAAACCAAGTTCTGTGCAGGTACACTCACCAGGTACTCAATCTTCTTATAAAATCCAACCGCCAACAATACAAGACAGCACTCCTCCTTCCTGGAAATAATTTACTGATGTTCACAATTCACATACCGGTTTCAGCTGCATAAGCCTTCATCAGTGTGAAGAACAATTGTTGGGTGGCCACGGTGGTGCAGTGGTTAGCATTACCGCCTCACAGCAAGAGGTCCTCCAGTTCGATCCTCGGCTGGGGTGCCTTCCGTGTGGAGTCTGCGTGTCCTCCCTATGGTGATGTGGGTTTTCTCCCACATCCCAAAGACGTGCTGTAGGTGGATTGGACACACTAAATTGGCCCTAGGTGTGAGTGTGTGCGCATGTGTGCACTTTCTGAGGAAGGTTGGGTGCCGGGCTGGCAACTCAACACTAAAAAACTCCACTGCCAATCATGAGTGGACAGGTGATCAGCTGTGGCGACCCCTAACTGGGAAACAGCCGAAAGTAGAAGTGTAAAGAACCCTTGTTACATTCATTTTTTACTGCACACAGTTGTGTATTATTTGCACACGCATCGTTTCCTGCTAAAAGCATATTGCTTCATACTGGAATGAACTCTATATTCTAAGCATATTGATTTAAAAGAGAGAGGAAACCTATTTTGATTTGCAGACACTAACCTCCTTATAGATGCTGAACTATGTCTGCTGCTCTTTCTAATCTGGACTGCTGCATTGGATTTAAGCCTCTAGCATGCACAGAGGTTAATCAGAACTCCTATAATTTCCTTATTTTTGATTAGGAAAAGTGCAAAAATTGGTTTGCAGATCAACTTTAAAAGAGTTGCTATATTTAGCCTTCTCAATTTGCAAAAATAAGAGCAGGACTAGGAGGAGGTGACAGATTTCATTTTCCTGGGGAGGAGGTGACAGATTTCATTTTCCTGGGGTCAAAGATGGCTACAGATGGTGACTACAGCCCTGAAGCTGAAAAGCACTTTTTCTTAGGACAGCCAGGACATGTTCAGATAAAAAAAAAAATATATGTCAGGATGTCAACAAAGGTCCATACATTCCCCTCCAGGGATTACATATGGCTCTGAGAAGTAAACTACAAGCAAGGCTGCACACTTTGAAACTGTTTTTGAACTTTGTTGTTGGAAAAAAAATCTGAGAATTCCTTGCTCTGTCAGATCAAATGTCGGTCATCACAAACTCGTACTGTTCACTGGAAGGTCTAATACCAAAACTAAAACTTCAAGTCTTCAGTCACGTAAAGACTGCATTCACTGTAGAAGGCAGTAAGGCTGGGAAAGATTCAAGGCAGAAGAGAAGGCAGCAAAGGTTAAAGTGGACAGACATCATTTATGTGATCGATATGAATTTATAGGAATTTAAGTGAAAGTGGGCAGAGAAATGCTGTGCTGAAATCCTTTTAGATCCAGATTTATTACTTTGCATTAGTTAGCTTTTGCTTACTAGTAAAATCTTAATGGGCTATATATGTGTCCATTTTCAACAGGAAGAAGAGGTTCAGGAAACAGTGAATGTACACAACAACAAAAATAAGAAACTCTAAAGAAAGGACAGTGTACAAAAAACAATAAAATTCATTAAAAAAATTACAGGAAGAAAAAGTGTGGTCTAAGAAGTGACTGGTACACACTTCAGAATATCAGCTGGAGAAGTTGTGAATATCATAGCTCTCAACTGTCTAGATTTTTACAGAACGTTCAGATTTTTGACTCATTTTTGTTCACTCTCATAAAATTGTAATTTTCTGGCAAATCATTGAGGAATGAAGTCAGAAAATAATGGCAGATTTGATTTTCTGACTTCATATCCTTCAGAAAACTCATGCCAATGCAAAATCTGTTACTCTATCAACTTTCAAAGTTTGTTAAAGGAATATTTAAAAATTGTCCCGGTTACTGGGCCCTTGTCCCCTATTTGTGGCTTTGTTCAGATCTCTGTCTAAAAGGTTGAGAGGTATGGTGAATATAAATGTAGTAAAGCAGTTGAGTACTTTATATGCCACATTCTTCATAATCCAATATCCACATATACTCGTGCTGATATGCGTGCTAACAGAATACTACATACATTTCTCCTGAGAAGTCAGCTATATACTCACTTCAGTAATACCTACAGACATTAAAGAACAAATGGTTTAGGAAGCAATAAGAAATTTTGAGTACGAGTATTTTTATCTTCGAGATACAGAAAACTTTGGATGTCTGTTTTCAAAGCCATTCTCAACTAAAAAGTGGGATGGTAAAGGGAATGCTGTTCCATATTTTAACTATGATAACAGAATAGGAGACATCATTTAAGTTGCTGGATTTTGAGGATTCTTTTAGGTTTTGATCAAAGTTTCCTTTTATATTTGTACCATATTGATATATTACTGGTGGTCATGGTATTAATGGGATGGATATATTTAAGGTTATTTTATGCAGGCAAAGTAATCCATTGTATATAAATGTTCAGAGACTAGTAGCATCCAGAGATGTAGTGTGTGTATGTATATATTTATATATATATATATATATATATTTTTTTTTATATATTTATATATATATATATATATATATATATATATTTATATATATACATTTATATACATACATATA